>NC_048571.1:1469556-1597056 GCF_013265735.2 Oncorhynchus mykiss
ATGAGCTGGAACCTGAACAAGTTTGTGCCTGCAGTCAGGTGGAATGTCATTAATCAGCAGATGGAGAGCCTCCTTGCTCCATTTCACACAGGCTGTGTGTGTAATCACATGACAGACAGACAGACAGACAGACAGACAGACAGACAGACAGACAGACAGACAGACAGACAGACAGACAGAGAGTACTGTGCAGTTTGCTAGCAGGATTATCCCTTTACTAGAAGAGGGTTGTGATGCACAGATTACTAGGACCAAAATAGGACGTCTGTCCTTCTCACACTTATAAAAAGGAAAGGTGTTGATTGGGTGATCAGATCCTCCTCTATCTTCCTGTTCAAACAGCAGAGTGGATAGGAGAGGCTGGGTTGCATCCCAAATGAATCCCTATTCCCTCCAATGCACTTCTTTGGAGCAGATTATTATGGGCCATAGGGACGCAGCCTGATACTGGTCCCAAAGAGTCAAACAGCAGGCTACTACTATACTATTACTACTATACTACTACTACTACTACTACTATTAGTATTACTATACTACTACTACTACTATTAGTATTACTACTACTACTACTACTACTATACTATCACTACTATACTACTACTACTATCAGTATTATTACTACTACTACTACTGCTACTATACTATTACTACTACTACTACTATTAGTATTACTACTACTACTACTACTACTACTACTACTACTACTACTATTAGTATTATTACTACTACTACTACTACTACTACTACTACTACTACTACTACTATTAGTATTATTACTACTACTATTAGTATTATTACTACTACCACTATACTACTACTACTACTACTACTACTACTACTACTACTACTACTACACTATTACTACTATACTAATACTACTACTATTAGTATTATTATTACTACTACTACTACAACTACTATACTACTGCGACTACTACTACTATTAGTATTACTACTACTACTACTACTATACTACTTCTACTACTATTATACTACTTCTACTACTATTATACTACTACTACTTCTACTACTACTACTACTATTATTACTATTACTACTATTAAACTACTTCTACTACTATTATACTACTACTACTATTATTACTATTACTACTACTAAACTACTTCTACTACTATTATACTACTACTACTATTATTACTATTACTACTACTACACTACTTCCACTACTATTATACTACTACTACTATTACTACTACTACTATTAGTATTATTACTATTATTAGTATTGCTACTACTACTACTAAACTACTTACACTACTATTCTACTACTACTATTATACTACTTCTACTACTATTATATTACTACTACTACTATTATTATTACTACTACTACTATTATACTACTACTACTACTACTAAAACTACTACTACTACCACTACTACTACTACTACTATTATACTACTACTACTACTACTACTATTCATACTATTACTACTACTAACAGGTGGTTCTATTTGGCCCCTCATTGTTGGACATAAAAGACTGTAACAGCAGGAAATCAGCTCCAAGTAATTTTAATTGAAGAAATGTGTTCCGTAGTATTCCTACGCATAATAGAGAGACGTGGTTGTATACAGATGTAAGCTGTATACAGTGATTGTATACAGATGTAAGCTGTATACAGTGATTGTATACAGATGTAAGCTGTATACAGTGATTGTATACAGATGTAAGCTGTATACAGTGATTGTATACAGATGTAAGCTGTATACAGTGATTGTATACAGATGTAAGCTGTATACAGTGATTGTATACAGATGTAAACTTTGAAAGCAAGTTCTATGCACACATTATACTCTACCTGTTTAGGCTTCTTGCAGTCAATTTGCAGTCTAAAAATGACCATCCGCTCAATAGTAAATCGCCCCACGGCTCAATTTAGTTGTGTGATCCATGTCCCACTCATTGTTGGTTATCCAGGAAGGAAACAACTTGGTAGGGTTAAAGCCTCTGGTAGGATGTGGCAGCCAACCATCTGCTGTGCTCTTCTACTAATGGATGTTTATCTAATAGATGTTTATCTAATAGATGTTTATCTAATAGATGTTTATCTAATAGATGTTTATCTAATAGATGTTTATCTAATAGATGTTTATTTTCAATGTGGAGAATTAAAACAGAAGGATTTAGGATTGGAGATATATGAGTCCAAAATGGCACCCTATTCCCTACATAGTGCACTACTTTTGGATGGAGCAGGAAATCTGGGACTCAGAGGGGCTGGGTGGGTTGGAGGGAGAGGATTAATGTGGTGGTGGTTCGTTAGGCACAGGCTACCACAGTCACCAGATGTGACCTTGCATGCTGGTGTTGTCTTTCATAACAACAAGCTGGGTGGATGTTCCAGTTAGCTTCTGCAACCAGGAAGTGTTTTTTCCCTTTGTTGAAGGCAGCAGAGCCCTTCACATTCAGTTCAGAATACAGTGTTTCCTGTGTAGAGAAGTGTCTTCCATTGGGCTAGCCTGTAGTGACTATGTGGTCTCCAACAACATACAATATGCAGATGATACGTGTCCTAGGATAAGAGGACCTGTGACAATGATACGTGTCCTAGGATAGGAGGACCTGTGACGATGATACGTGTCCTAGGATAGGAGGACCTGTGACGATGATACGTGTCCTAGGATAGGAGGACCTGTGACGATGATACGTGTCCTAGGATAGGAGGACCTGTGACGATGATACGTGTCCTAGGATAGGAGGACCTGTGACGATGATACGTGTCCTAGGATAGGAGGACCTGTGACGATGATACGTGTCCTAGGATAGGAGGACCTGTGACGATGATACGTGTCCTAGGATAGGAGGACCTGTGACGATAACTACAAAATAATTAGCATCAGTGTGACGTCCATTGTTTGGCATCCAATGTTAACATTTGAACTACTTCCTTGTTGTCGACCATGATTTCCGTCTCTCACCTTGGCGTTCCTCTTCTCCAGAGTGTCCGTACCACAAGCCCCTGGGTTTGGAGGCTGGATCAGTCAGACCAGACCAGATCAGCTGCTCCAACGAGGACCAGTACACTGGCTGGTTCTCCTCCTGGCTCCCCAGCAATGCCAGACTCAACAACCAGGGCTTTGGGTGAGTCCCCTGCCCCATCCTCTCCCTCAGGACCAACCCCTGGTAGGGCCTCTATCTCCGCCTCCCTGTAAAGGAGGACATTGGCTCAATCAGTAACCTCAGTGTTCCCTTGGGAAATTGCTATTCTGACCTCATTGATAAAATAATGGTCCCCTCCAGGTCATTGTTTTTGCCTAGGCTTTAGCTCAGCGGGCTAACATAGTTTCCCTGGCGGTTCCCCTCCAGGTCATTGTTTTTGCCTAGGCTTTAGCTCAGCGGGCTAACACAGTTTCCCTGGCGGTTCCCCTCCAGGTCATTGTTTTTGCCTAGGCTTTAGCTCAGCGGGCTAACATAGTTTCCCTGGCGGTTCCCCTCCAGGTCATTGTTTTTGCCTAGGCTTTAGCTCAGCGGGCTAACACAGTTTCCCCGGCGGTTCCCCTCCAGGTCATTGTTTTTGCCTAGGCTTTAGCTCAGCGGGCTAACATAGTTTCCCTGGCGGTTCCCCTCCAGGTGTGCATGGCTGTCTAAGTTCCAGGACAACAGCCAGTGGTTGCAGATTGACCTGAAGG
This sequence comes from Oncorhynchus mykiss, assembly GCF_013265735.2. Classification (NCBI taxonomy): domain Eukaryota; kingdom Metazoa; phylum Chordata; class Actinopteri; order Salmoniformes; family Salmonidae; genus Oncorhynchus; species Oncorhynchus mykiss. The sequence continues at coordinate 1,473,211 of NC_048571.1, forward strand.
AGGTGATGGTGGTGTCTGGTATCCTGACCCAGGGGCGCTGTGACGCTGACGAATGGATCACCAAGTACAGCGTCCAGTACCGCACCGACCAGAATCTCAACTGGATCTACTACAAGGACCAGACGGGGAACAACAGGGTGGGCCCATCATAAAGACCTTTTACATTTAGTCACTGAGAAGATGCTCTTATTCAGAGAGACTCACAGTCAATAGATACTGTAACAAAACTTTTTTTACAATCATAACTTAGTTCATATACATACATCAATACATGGGTCATTATGACATCACAAGGCTTACACATGTAATAATGTCCATGGATGTTTTTCTAAAACGACTTGTTTTGTTGGAGGTCAGCTTTCACATCAATACATGGGTCATTATGACATCACAAGGTTTACACATGTAATAATGTCCATGGATGTTTTTCTAAAACGACTTGTTTTGTTGGAGGTCAGCTTTCACATCAATAAATGGTTCATTATGACATCACAAGATCTACACATGTAATAATGTGGAAGACAGTCTTGGGATTTATACATACAGTATATCAAAATCAATCCTTCTCATCAGATCCCATATTTCTTTGGTTCTGTAGCAGTTCAGTACAAGGGGTTGTAAAGTCTAGTCCTGCTCGGTGAGGCAGGACATCTGGCAGGAGGATTCTCCATCTGTGTCGTCTCTCCTCCTCACACTGCTCCGTTTCTCTCCTCAGGTGTTCTACGGGAACTCGGACCGCTCCTCCTCGGTTCAGAACCTCCTGCGTCCTCCCATGGTAACTCGCTACATCCGTTTGCTCCCTCTGGGCTGGCACACACGTATCGCCATCCGCATGGAGCTGCTGCTCTGCATGAGCAAGTGTACCTGATTCTGTCTGTCCTGACGACCAGGGTCACACTCAGCAGGGTACAACACCGTGGAACGTTCAGACAGAAAATGTAATGAATAGAACTGACATGATTCTACATGACAGAAAGTCATATTGGTTCTACACAATATATTTCAATGTGACGGTCCTGTAATGATACACCATCCTGAACAGGCCCAAGGAGAGCCCTGGTCGTTCCCCTGGTCGTTCCCCTGGTCGTTCCCCTGCATGTTCCCTATGCCAAGGTGGAATCTACTGCTCTGGAAACCCTAGTTTCCTTCCCTTCCCCAAACGGTTAAGTAATATCTCTCTCCCAGGGATGGGGTTTATGTGTGAAAAGGTCCATTCTGTTTTCAGATTAGATGTGTTACAACAACAGTTTTATTTATGATTTGTTTTTTAATACTGAACATAAAGAGGTGGATGGCCAGGTGTTTCCACTTGGGGGAGGAAGAGAGGATAAATACACGCCTGTGAACCGACAAACACAGAGAAATTGGGGATGATTATGTGATGAGGAAAGCTCAGAGAAAGAGAACACTACCAGTCCTGTGGTTAACTGGATGTTGTGTACTGTGTTGTGTACTGTGTTGTGTACTGTGCTGTACTGTACTGTACTGTGTTGTGTTGTGTATGTAGTTTGTGACAGTGATGTAGAGGTATCGTTCGTTGCTTGTTTTATTGTATTCATTTAAAGTTGACCAAAACCAGTTCCTGAAATAAAGACAAACTCTTGTACTCTTCTGTTTCGGAGTATCATTGAACAGTATTCCTGTGTGATATTCCTCTGATGTCCAGTTTAAAATACACCTGGAGGAATCTCCACTTGTGATGTGTGAAAACCTTTTCCTGATCCCCCCCAAAAAACAATTCATGCCAGTTAACAGGGTAGATCCATGTGGTTTTAATTCTTATTTACAGTCAGAGACCAAATATACACATATATAAATAATGCTGTTTATGTGTGATGTCATGCAAATAAAATCCTGTGGGTCAATTTTAAACAAACAAACAACCGGAAGTGATTTATAATTCTGGATCATCTGGAATTTAGGATCATCTCAAACTGATTTGTGTTTTTCTGCCATTTTAATCCTGTGACGGCGTGAAGGATTGTTCACTTCAAACAACTCCGAAACGACAGTTAAGAATTATATAACAATGAGTTGACATAAACAGAGACATAAAGAGACATAAACAGAGACATAAACAGAGACATAAACAGAGACATAAACAGACATAAAGAGACATAAACGGCAGTTAGGAATTATATAACAATGAGTTGACATAAACAGAGACATAAAGAGACATAAACAGACATAAAGAGACATAAACAGACATAAAGAGACATAAACAGACATAAAGAGACATAAACAGCAGTTAGAAATGATATAACAATGAGTTAACATAAAGAGACATAAACAGAGACATAAACAGAGACATGAAGAGACATAAACTGCAGGTGTAGGCTATTTAAGGTTAGACATTAGTGGGATAGCCTGGTGGTCCCAGATCGAGCTAAAGAGCACAAACAGATCGGGGACCACCTAGGCTAAAGTAAAGGTGATCTTAAACCCAATATAATGAAATCACACCGTAAAGATTTCATGATAGTTGCTGCAACTGGTCCTTGGAGTGTTTTTGCCACAGAACCCCTGGAATACATTGAGTTCTATTGGACACAGAACCTCTGGAAGACATTGAGTTCTATTGGACACAGAACCCCTGGAAGACATTGAGTTCTATTGGACACAGAACCTCTGGAAGACATTGAGTTCTATTGGACACAGAACCTCTGGAAGACATTGAGTTCTATTGGACACAGAACCCCTGGAAGACATTGAGTTCTATTGGACACAGAACCCCTGGAAGACATTGAGTTCTATTGGACACAGAACCCCTGGAAGACATTGAGTTCTATTGGACACAGAACCCCTGGAAGACATTGAGTTCTATTGGACACAGAACCCCTGGAAGACATTGAGTTCTATTGGACACAGAACCTCTGGAAGACATTGAGTTCTATTGGACACAGAACCCCTGGAAGACATTGAGTTCTATTGGACACAGAACCCCTGGAAGACATTGAGTTCTATTGGACAAAGAACCACTGGACGAGATTGAGTTCTATTGGACACAGAACCCCTGGAAGACATTGAGTTCTATTGGACACAGAACCCCTGGAAGACATTGAGTTATATTGGACACAGAACCCCTGGAAGACATTGAGTTCTATTGGACACAGAACCTCTGGAAGACATTGAGTTCTATTGGACACAGAACCTCTGGAAGACATTGAGTTCTATTGGACACAGAACCCCTGGAAGACATTGAGTTCTATTGGACACAGAACCCCTGGAAGACATTGAGTTCTATTGGACAAAGAACCACTGGAAGACATTGAGTTCTATTGGACACAGAACCCCTGGAAGACATTGAGTTCTATTGGACACAGAACCCCTGGAAGACATTGAGTTCTATTGGACACAGAACCCCTGGAAGACATTGAGTTCTATTGGACACAGAACCCCTGGAAGACATTGAGTTCTATTGGACACAGAACCCCTGGAAGACATTGAGTTCTATTGGACACAGAACCCCTGAAAGACATTGAGTTCTATTGGACACAGAACCCCTGGAAGACATTGAGTTCTATTGGACACAGAACCCCTGGAAGACATTGAGTTCTATTGGACACAGAACCCATGGAAGACATTGAGTTCTATTGGACACAGAACCTCTGGAAGACGTTGAGTTCTATTGGACACAGAACCCCTGGAAGACATTGAGTTCTATTGGACACAGAACCCATGGAAGACATTGAGTTCTATTGGACAAAGAACCACTGGAAGACATTGAGTTCTATTGGACACAGAACCCCTGGAAGACATTGAGTTCTATTGGACACAGAACCCCTGGAAGACATTGAGTTCTATTGGACACAGAACCCCTGGAAGACATTGAGTTCTATTGGACACAGAACCCCTGGAAGACATTGAGTTATATTGGACACAGAACCCCTGGAAGACATTGAGTTCTATTGGACACAGAACCCCTGGAAGACATTGAGTTCTATTGGACACAGAACCCCTGGAAGACATTGAGTTCTATTGGACACAGAACCCCTGGAAGACATTGAGTTCTATTGGACACAGAACCTCAGGAAGACATTGAGTTCTATTGGACACAGAACCCCTGGAAGACATTGAGTTCTATTGGACACAGAACCCATGGAAGACATTGAGTTCTATTGGACACAGAACCCCTGGAAGACATTGAGTTCTATTGGACACAGAACCCCTGGAAGACATTGAGTTCTATTGGACACAGAACCTCAGGAAGACATTGAGTTCTATTGGACACAGAACCCCTGGAAGACATTGAGTTCTATTGGACACAGAACCCATGGAAGACATTGAGTTCTATTGGACACAGAACCCCTGGAAGACATTGAGTTATATTGGACACAGAACCCCTGGAAGACATTGAGTTCTATTGGACACAGAACCCCTGGAAGACATTGAGTTCTATTGGACACAGAACCCCTGGAAGACATTGAGTTATATTGGACACAGAACCCCTGGAAGACATTGAGTTCTATTGGACACAGAACCCCTGGAAGACATTGAGTTCTATTGGACACAGAACCCCTGGAAGACATTGAGTTCTATTGGACACAGAACCCCTGGAAGACATTGAGTTCTATTGGACACAGAACCTCTGGAAAACATTGAGTTCTATTGGACACAGAACCCCTGGAAGACATTGAGTTCTATTGGACACAGAACCCCTGGAAGACATTGAGTTCTATTGGACACAGAACCTCTGGAAAACATTGAGTTCTATTGGACACAGAACCCCTGGAAGACATTGAGTTCTATTGGACACAGAACCCCTGGAAGACATTGAGTTCTATTGGACACAGAACCCCTGGAAGACATTGAGTTCTATTGGACACAGAACCTCTGGAAGACATTGAGTTCTATTGGACACAGAACCCCTGGAAGACATTGAGTTATATTGGACACAGAACCCCTGGAAGACATTGAGTTCTATTGGACACAGAACCCCTGGAAGACATTGAGTTCTATTGGACACAGAACCTCTGGAAAACATTGAGTTCTATTGGACACAGAACCCCTGGAAGACATTGAGTTCTATTGGACACAGAACCCCTGGAAGACATTGAGTTCTATTGGACACAGAACCTCTGGAAGACATTGAGTTCTATTGGACACAGAACGATGGTTAAGTCCCAGGATGCAACGCAGACAAGAGAAAAGTGGAACTGAAGTTCATCCCTGGAAGTGATGTTTCCAAACTGAAAAAGCCTGTATTCAACCTGGACGACACAATGACAGGTGACGGACCAAAGCTGTTCAATTAAAACATTACTGTCAACTGTTAGTGTAGAACTGAATGTTCAATTAAAACGTTACTGTCAACTGTTAGTGTAGAACTCAATGTTCAATTAAAACATTACTGTCAACTGTTAGTGTAGAACTGAATGTTCAATTAAAACGTTACTGTCAACTGTTAGAGTAGAACTGAATGTTCAATTAAAACATTACTGTCAACTGTTAGTGTAGAACTCAATGTTCAATTAAAACATTACTGTCAACTGTTAGTGTAGAACTCAATGTTCAATTAAAACATTACTGTCAACTGTTAGTGTAGAACTGAATGTTCAATTAAAACGTTACTGTCAACTGTTAGTGTAGAACTGAATGTTCAATTAAAACGTTACTGTCAACTGTTAGAGTAGAACTGAATGTTCAATTAAAACATTACTGTCAACTGTTAGAGTAGAACTGAATGTTCAATTAAAACGTTACTGTCAACTGTTAGTGTAGAACTGAATGTTCAATTAAAACATTACTGTCAACTGTTAGAGTAGAACTGAATGTTCAATTAAAACATTACTGTCAACTGTTAGTGTAGAACTCAATGTTCAATTAAAACGTTACTGTCAACTGTTAGTGTAGAACTCAATGTTCAATTAAAACATTACTGTCAACTGTTAGTGTAGAACTCAATGTTCAATTAAAACATTACTGTCAACTGTTAGTGTAGAACTCAATGTTCAATTAAAACGTTACTGTCAACTGTTAGTGTAGAACTCAATGTTCAATTAAAACATTACTGTCAACTGTTAGTGTAGAACTCAATGTTCAATTAAAACATTACTGTCAACTGTTAGTGTAGAACTGAATGTTCAATTAAAACATTACTGTCAACTGTTAGTGTAGAACTCAATGTTCAATTAAAACGTTACTGTCAACTGTTAGTGTAGAACTCAATGTTCAATTAAAACATTACTGTCAACTGTTAGTGTAGAACTCAATGTTCAATTAAAACATTACTGTCAACTGTTAGTGTAGAACTCAATGTTCAATTAAAACATTACTGTCAACTGTTAGTGTAGAACTCAATGTTCAATTAAAACATTACTGTCAACTGTTAGTGTAGAACTGAATGTTCAATTAAAACATTACTGTCAACTGTTAGTGTAGAACTGAATGTTCAATTAAAACATTACTGTCAACTGTTAGTGTAGAACTGAATGTTCAATTAAAACGTTATTAAAACATTACTGTCAACTGTTAGTGTAGAACTGAATGTTCAATTAAAACGTTATTAAAATGTTGTGCAAATATATGATGGAGAACAATCCAACGGATCACCTGATACACAGTCCAACAGATCACCTGATACACAGTCCAACAGATCACCTGATACACAGTCCAACAGATCACCTGATACACAGTCCAACAGATCACCTGATACACAGTCCAACAGATCACCTGATACACAGTCCAACAGATCACCTGATACACAGTCCAACAGATCACCTGATACACAGTGAATGTGGGTTATTAACACATCTCCATGGAACAGCACATGTCCAGTTGTCTGGCGAGAACTGGACTGTAGTGAGGCTTTGAGGGGAGAGGACATCTTTCTGAGGGGCAGTCTGGGGCTTTGAGGGGAGAGGACATCTTTCTGAGGGGCAGTCTGGGACTTTGAGGGGACAGGACATCTTTCTGAGGGGCAGTCTGGGGCTTTGAGGGGAGAGGACATCTTTCTGAGGGGCAGTCTGGGACTTTGAGGGGACAGGACATCTTTCTGAGGGGCAGTCTGTGGCTTTGAGGGGATAGGACATCTCTCTGAGGGGCAGTCTGGGGCTTTGAGGGGAGAGGACATCTCTCTGAGGGGCAGTCTGGGACAAAGTCTGATTGGTGTGCTCAGAAGGTGTGTGTGTGCTTGCACACGGTGTGCCGGTGTGTGTGCGTGCGCACGTGTGTGTAAGTGCGTTTGTGTGTGTGTGTGTGTGTGTGTTTGGCCCTGTCCGGGGGTGTCCTCGGATGGGGCCACAGTGTCTCCTGACCCCTCCTGTCTCAGCCTCCAGTATTTATGCTGCAGTAGTTTATGTGTCGGGGGGCTAGGGTCAGTTTGTTATATCTGGAGTATTTCTCCTGTCCTATTCGGTGTCCTGTGTGAATCTAAGTGTGCGTTCTCTAATTCTCTCCTTCTCTCTTTCTTTCTCTCTCTCGGAGGACCTGAGCCCTAGGACCATGCCCCAAGACTACCTGACATGATGAGTCCTTGCTGTCCCCAGTCCACCTGGCCGTGCTGCTGCTCCAGTTTCAACTGTTCTGCCTTATTATTATTCGACCATGCTGGTCATTTATGAACATTTGAACATCTTGGCCATGTTCTGTTATAATCTCCACCCGGCACAGCCAGAAGAGGACTGGCCACCCCACATAGCCTGGTTCCTCTCTAGGTTTCTTCCTAGGTTCTGGCCTTTCTAGGGAGTTTTTCCTAGCCACCGTGCTTCTACACCTGCATTGCTTGCTGTTTGGGGTTTTAGGCTGGGTTTCTGTACAGCTCTTTGAGATATCAGCTGATGTACGAAGGGCTATATAAATAAATTTGATTTGATTTGTGTGCGTGTGTGTGTGTGTGTGTATATACTTCTTCTATTGTAACTTTGTCCTTGATGTTCACACTATGTACTGTAGATTAATGACTAGCCAGGGATAAAGATATCCATGACATTCATTCTGCCAATATCAGAAAGTTAGGCCTACGTATTTTACCCTTTAAAGCCAACAGCACAAACTGGTATGGTATGGATATCTCTGGTATGGATATCTCTGTTATGGATATCTCTGGTATGGATATCTCTGGTATGGATATCTCTGGTACAGATATCTCTGGTATGGATATCTCTGGTATGGATATCTCTGGTATGGATATCTCTGGTATGGATATCTCGGGTATGGATATCCTGGTATGGATATCTCTGGTATGGATATCTCTGGTATGGCTATATCTGGTATGGATATCTCTGGTATGGATATCTCTGGTATGGATATCTCTGGTATGGATATCTCTGTTATGGATATCTCTGGTATGGATATCTCTGGTATGGATATCTCTGGTACGGATATCTCTGGTGTGGATATCTCTGGTATGGATATCTCTGGTATGGATATCTCTGGTATGGCTATATCTGGTATGGATATCTCTGGTATGGATATCTCTGGTATGGATATCTCTGGTATGGCTATATCTGGTATGGATATCTCTGGTATGGATATCTCTGGTATGGCTATATCTGGTATGGATATCTCTGGTATGGATGTCTCTGGTATGGATATCTCTGGTACGGATATCTCTGGTATGGATATCTCTGGTATGGATATCTCTGGTATGGATATCTCTGGTATGGCTATATCTGGTATGGATATCTCTGGTATGGATATCTCTGGTATGGATATCTCTGGTATGGCTATATCTGGTATGGATATCTCTGGTACAGATATCTCTAGTATGGATATCTCTGTTATGGATATCTCTGGTATGGATATCTCTGGTACAGATATCTCTGGTATGGCTGTCTCTGCTATGGATATCTCTGGTACGTGCATTTGTGTGTGTGTGTCCTTCATCAGGAAACAACAGGACATCTCAACAGGAATCTCCACATGGGGCCTGGAGTCTCTAATAACTAGATCAGCGGGTGTGACTGTCATGGTTACTGTACTGCAGAATGACCCTTTACAACAAGCAGTACCTTACAGTACATTCCCATCTGTTTGTGTTAACTGACCATAGACCATATGAGTTGAGGCCAGGCGACACGTGTGTGTCAAGATGATGTGGCAAATGATTACCTGTAAAAACTTCACAACCCTGAGCCATATAGGTATCTCATTATTTTATCATACATTATAACATTATATCATTTGTCTTTGTCCATCTGTCGTACATATATCTATATATAATCTCCATAACTCTGTGTCAAATCAGATCAAATAAATACATTCAAGTAAATGGACAGAACAAACAGGCTTTACTGTAACAACAATAAATAGAAATGATGAAAAACCTCCACAATTAAATATTTTTGGATGAAATATTGAATTATTATTATTATATATATAGTTAGAATCTCATAATCTTTTTTACATTTATTTTTAAAGCTCTTGCAATATTACACAATTATTAATTCTACAATACTTATTAAATCTCCATTTAGGCCTACATATCGTTAAATAAAGTCATTTAATTTAAATCAAATAAAAGGAATTTCATGAATAATATAATATAATGTCAATACAAATTCTATCAAATGTTTGAAGCATCAAAAAAGGTCAGATTTTTACAGCCAGTCAGTCCACCTCCCAGTCATATAGTCCTGACCTTAGAGAGAGATACAGTATAGCCTTCTGATCTCTATAGTCCGAGGTGCGTCTGGCGGCCAGCAGGCGGCAGTAGTGAGAGCCCAGAGTCCTATTCATTAGGGCACACAATTGAAAACGTTACAAAACGCTTCGCAACGCACCACAAAAAAAATAAGCTTTTCTTATCGGACAGTTGTCCATCTTGTCCCTCCCTGCTTCAGTCTGTTTTGTTCCATTTTGGTGCCTAACCAACATGACGACCCCTGAGGGCAGAGAGACGTCTCCTCCATAGACATTTTTTCCTAGAATGGACATCCCCATTCAAGTCAATGGGTGGTAGAATTCTAATTCCATGTGGTAGAATTCTAATTCCATGTGGTAGAATTCTAATTCCATGTGGTAGAATTCTAATTCCATGTGGTAGAATTCTAATTCCATGTGGTAGAATTCTAATTCCATGTTCTCCTCACAGGGCTGTCTCTTTCAGGTCGTTGAGGTTTGGCATCCGTGACCTTGACGGTCTGGTAAAGGTGGGCCCGTTGGCGACCATTTGGTCGGGGTACGGCTGAGCCCCCTCTGCCCTGGCGAGGGCCGCCGCGTGCCAGTTGGACTCCATCTGCCCCTGTATCTGCCCCGGGAGGGGGTAACTCTGCTTCCTGTGGCTCTTAGACTGACCAGAGCTGGAGCTGCTGCTGCTAGGGTGTCCCTGGTGGGACCTACCGTCGCCTCTCCCATCGCTGAACACTCCCCCTTTAGAGGAGGAGGTGGGGGGGTTGGGGAGGTGCTGGAATCGCAGGTCGGAAGGAGGAGGGGGTTGGCTGGAAGAGGAGGAGGGGGAGAGGTGCAGGAGCCTGCGTAGGGACTTCAGGGGTTGGTTCTAAGGGGAGGCATAGAAAACAATCACCACAAAGCTTGTGAACACTAAGCGGGTACACCAAGGTGGAAAAGAACAATTCAGTTTAGAATTCAGGAAATTCAGGAAGTGAATTGAAAATTCAGTTCAACCAGTAAACATAAATTAAGTGTGACTGTGAATCCACCTGTTTCTCCTGAGGCCAGTCACTGACTCTCTCTCTCTGTCTCCCTCTCTCCCTCTCTCGCTCTCTTTCTCTGTCGCGATCTCGGCTCTGCTCGCGTTCACGGTCCTTATCCCGGGAGCGTTCGCGGTTCTTCCTCCGGCTGCCGTGGTGAGAGGAAGACGAGGACGAGGACTTGGCCCCCTTCTGGATAAACAGGTTGTCCTGGCTATCACCAGGAACCTACCATTTCACATCAGGAAAGGTGGGGGAGAGGGGGGGTTAACACTGACACAGTCAAGAACGATGGACTCAGGACATTTCAATAAACCTGAACACCCCAAAACATCCACTAGACCTCCAGAGGGAAAAAAGGCTAAGGAATCTACTCTGACTGCATTTGGGGTCTAGTGGACACTTTCCGAGTGCATTGTGGGTAACACAGCGTGCAAATATGATGAGCAGGCATCACAGGCACATCTCTGGATGGCTGTGGGTCCTCCATGCACCTCTCTCCTCCCCATTCCCTCTCCTCTCCTCTCCTCTCCTCCTCCTCCCCTCCTCCTCGATCCTACTGCACCAGATGCTTCACATGCTGTTAATATCATTGAGCGGAGCGGACGGTGACATCACAGTGACGACATCACATGGAATGAACCCAGGAACCAACCAGCACACCAGCTCTCAAACCCAGGAAGTAGTGACTGTGAGACCCAACTGGCAGTACATTTCTGGATGACCATGGTCCAGTGACTCCTGTCCATCTCTGGTATCTCTGACAGAGAAACACGGACACATTTTCAATACTGTACTGTAACTTACAGTTGAAACTCTATTGGCTACTGAGGGACTGTCTATCACAACGTCAGCCCATTGAGCAGAATGTATGCAAACAGAACTACTGTTGGTTAACCAGTCACCACTATGTAGACGTGAACAGCTGAGATTGAGATGGCTGGCTTTGCCTTGCACCACTAGGACCAGATGGTCTCCTCTGCTGTAGAGGACTGTTTTAGAGAGGAGGCTGAGGCCCTGATGGGCTGGGCTGGGGGGCTTACATACTGTACACAGTGCCAGAGGGAGGACAGAGAGGGAGAGAGAGAGAGAGAGAAGAGAGAGAGAGAGAGAGAGAGAGAGAGAGAGAGAGCGAGAGAGAGAGAGAGAGAGAGAGAGAGAGAGAGAGAGAGAGAGAGAGAGAGAGAGAGAAGAGAGAGACAGAGAGAGAAGAGAGAGAAGAGAGAGAGAGAAGAGAGAGAAAGAGAGAGATAGAGAGAGATCTGGTGTGGTGACATTTGCTTTGAGAAGCAGCCCTCAGGACGTAGCCTACTTAACTTTAGCTCCTGATCCCAGACCAGTTTAGAACAGGCTGACCTACATGCAATCTGCTTACAGCAGTGTGTTGTAGATCTGATTATAGGCCAGCGTACTACAGTTGACAGATCTGGAAGCTGTTGTGGTGGTATGAACTAAAAATGGCCGTGGATGTTCGTGTCAACAATAACAGATGAATGAATGACTCCACATAGAGTAATGTCACTGCATGTCTGTGTGACAGGGTAGGAACTAGGAACCATAGTTTTGGTCAGTGTTTCCTCTGCCTCCTAGCCTGTCACACATGTAAAATAGCATGCGTCGTGATAGAGGCTTATAGTTTACTGGTGAGGTAGAGTAGGGTGCGGTAGACTGATGCTGCAGCATGGGCGAGGGCACTACGGGAAGAGCTTTCTGAGAGGAAGTATGCTTTAAGCTATTCTTTGAGTTAAACAGAGGGAAAAGGCCTTTCTTGATGCGGGGGTTCCTTCCATCGTCGACTCTGTCTGTCTGTAATACAGGATACACAACGCTCCGGTAATGGATAACACACTGGGAAACAGACACACCTGTGTTGTTCTTTGAAGACCCCACACATATACACACATGGTTTAATGTTTATGAAGATGGAAAAGCAGCAGCAATAACAGAAACACATGGGAGCTACATTCTGGCATCTCTCTCTCTCTCTCTGTCTGTCTCTGTCTCTCTCTGTGTCTCTCTCTCTCTGTGTATCTGTGTCTCTCTCTGTGTGTCTCTCTCTCTCTGTCTCTTTCTCTATCTCTCTCGCTCTGTCTCTCTCTCTCTCTCTGTCTCTTTCTCTATCTCTCTCGCTCTGTCTCTCTCTCTCTCTCTGTCTCTCTCTCTCCCTCTCTCTGTGTCTCTCTCTGTCTCTTTCTCTGTCTCTCTCTCTGTCTCTCTCTCTCTGTCTCTCTCTCCCTCTCTCTCTCCCTCTCTCTCTCTTCCTCTCTCTCTCTCATTCTCTCTCTCCCTCCCTCCCTCTTTCCGTCTCTCTGTCTCTCTCTCTCTCTCCCTCTCTCTGTGTCTCTCTCTCTCTCTGTCTCTTTCTCTGTCTCTCTCTCCCTCTCTCTCTCTTCCTCTCTCTCTCTTCCTCTCTCTCTCTCATTCTCTCTCTCCCTCCCTCCCTCTTTCCGTCTCTCTGTCTCTCTCTCTCCCCCTCTCTCTCTCTCTCTCTCTCTCTCTCTCTCTCTCTCTCTCTCTCTCTCTCTCTCCCTCTCTCTCTGTCTCTCTCCCTCTCTCTGTCTCTCCCTCTCTCTGTCTCTCTCCCTCTCTCTGTCTCTCTCTCTCCCTCTCTCTCTGTCTCTCTCTCTCTCCCTCTCTCTCTCCCTCTCTCTGTCTCTCTCTCTCAGTCTCTCTCTCTCCCACTCTCTCTCTTTCCCTTTACTCAGGAGTTTACTCATTATAACTCAAGTGATGCTAGACAGGTAAACATAGAGTATATAAATGTGTAATGTTGTAGTTCAATCCAACATGTAAAGCTGTAAACCTGCACTGTGGATTAATCAGATGAATGTCTATGTGTGACTGAGAGAGGAAACCTCACGGTATTGGTCGGCTTCTTCTTCTTCTTCTTCATCGATCTGAAGAAGCCCTGTTTCTCCTTCTCTTTGGCCGGCTCTGGTTGGTTCATCACCATTGCCTCTGCAGTACTCCTGAAGTTGCCGGGACACAAGACTGTGTTAGCTTGCTGAGCTAAAGCCTAGACATTACCGCAGGGAGATTGCTCATCCCACACTCAACAGGAGTCAATGTCATTCGTTCTTTCGTTCATTCATTGTAGATAATATCCAGTGATTGACAGCTCACCAGTCAAAGGCAGTCTGGCGTTTGGAGTGGTTGTTCATGACACCTGGGTCCCCTGGCACCGGCGGTCCTCTGCTCTCCCTCTGAGCCCCACCATCATGGAAGGACGAGGAGTTGTCTGGCCTGGGAGAGGGCACTGCAACACAACACAAAGAGAAGAAGACACTTTCAGAGAAGGAGAAGAGACAGTCCACATCCTTCTCTCTCTCTCTTGGTAACTCTTTTTTTTTTCTCTCTCTCTCTCTCTCTCTCTCTCTCTCTCTCTCTCTCTCGCTCTCTCCCTCTCGCTCTCTCTCTCTCTCTCCCTCTCTCTCTCTCTCTTGGTAACTCAGTTTTTTTCTCTCTCTCTCTCTCTCTCTCTCTCTCTCTCTCTCTCTCTCTCTCTCTCTCTCTCTCTCCCTCTCTCTCTAGCTCTCTTGGTAACTCTCTCTCTCTCTCTACATCTCTCTAGCTCTCTCTTGGTAACTCTCTTTTTCTCTCTCTCGATCTCACTCTCTCTTGTTCTCTCTCTCTCTCTCTCTCTCTCTCTCTCTCTACATCTCTCTAGCTCTCTCTCTTGGTAACTCTCTTTCTCTCTCTCTCTCTCTCTCTCTCTCTCTCTCGCTCTCTCTCTCTCTCTCTCTCTCTCTCTTGTTCTCTCTCTCTCTCTCTCTCTTGTCTCTCTCTCTCTCTCTTGTTCTCTCTCTCTCTCTTGTTCTCTCTCTCTCATAGTGCACGTACCTCTGTAGAAGCTTCCTACCCGTCTGGGCATGGAGTCACTGAAGATCATGCGGTTCTCCTTGGAGGAGACTGGGTCCTCGGGGTGGGGCTCATGGTACATCCCCACTGGTACCTACAGTACATCACATACAAAGCAGAGTTGAACAGAACACAGAGAAAATACTATGTTGAGTCACGCTTATTGATCCCATTATCATAATGCTGTAACATGAGCTCCTTTCACACCCTGATATAACTCACTCCTACATCCTTATCATAGTGTTTCACACCCTGATATCTCACTCCTACATCCTTATCATAGTGTTTCACACCCTGATATCTCACTCCTACATCCTTATCATAGTGTTTCACATCCTGATATCTCACTCCTACATCCTTATCATAGTGTTTCACATCCTGATATCTCACTCCTACATCCTTATCATAGTGTTTCACACACTGATATCTCACTCCTACATCCTTATCATAGTGTTTCACACCCTGATATCTCACTCCTACATCCTTATCATAGTGTTTCACACCCTGATGTCTCACTCCTAGATCCTTATCATAGTGTTTCACACCCTGATATCTCACTCCTACATCCTTATCATAGTGTTTCACACACTGATATCTCATTCCTACATCCTTATCATAGTGTTTCACATCCTGATATCTCACTCCTACATCCTTATCATAGTGTTTCACACCCTGATATCTCACTCCTACATCCTTATCATAGTGTTTCACACCCTGATATCTCACTCCTACATCCTTATCATAGTGTTTCACATCCTGATATCTCACTCCTACATCCTTATCATAGTGTTTCACATCCTGATATCTCACTCCTACATCCTTATCATAGTGTTTCACACACTGATATCTCACTCCTACATCCTTATCATAGTGTTTCACACCCTGATATCTCACTCCTACATCCTTATCATAGTGTTTCACACCCTGATGTCTCACTCCTAGATCCTTATCATAGTGTTTCACACCCTGATATCTCACTCCTACATCCTTATCATAGTGTTTCACACACTGATATCTCATTCCTACATCCTTATCATAGTGTTTCACATCCTGATATCTCACTCCTACATCCTTATCATAGTGTTTCACACCCTGATATCTCACTCCTACATCCTTATCATAGTGTTTCACACCCTGATATCTCACTCCTACATCCTTATCATAGTGTTTCACACCCTGATATCTCACTCCTACATCCTTATCATAGTGTTTCACACCCTGACATCTCACTCCTAGATCCTTATTATAGTGTTTCACACACTGATATTTCACTCCTATCATCCTTATCATATTAAGCAATAAGGCCCGAGGAGGTGTGGAATATGGCCAATATACCACGGCTAAGGGCTGTTCTTAAGCACAACACAACGCAGAGTGCCTGGATATAGCCCTTAGCCATGTTATATTGGCCCTATACCACAAACCCCCGAGGTGCCTTATTGATATTATAAACTGGTTACCAATGTAATTAGAGCAGTTAAAATAAATGTTTTGTCATACCCGTGGTATACGGTCTGATATACCACGGCTGTCAGCCAATCAGCATTCAGGGCATAGACATACTGCTGATAAAACAGTGCTAGAAGCAGTCAGAAACCAGACAGTAAGTGGTGAAATCAGCCTGTGATGAACAACAGAAAAAGCTATGGACCTCGTTCTTAGCAGGGCGTTGTGAGTGAAAGGAGGCTGGGTTGTCCCGCGTGGAGTCTTTAATCTGGGGTCGGGGGTGAGAGGTCACCACCTCTTTAGAAGACGGCTCACTCTGTAGACCAGATGGACAGACAGACAGACAGACAGACAGACAGACAGACAGACAGACAGACAGACAGACAGACAGACAGACAGACAGATAGACCAACCAACCGACAGACAGACAGACAGACAGACCGACAGATAGACAGACCGACAGATAGACAGACAGACAGATATAGCATGTGAGGCAGACAGTACGAAGTAGCAGTGTGTGTGTGTGTGTGTGTGTGTGTGTGTGTGTGTGTGTGTGTGTGTGTGTGTGTGTGTGTGTGAGAGAGAGAGAGAGAGAGATCAGGAGAGAGACAGTACATTAGCAATAATGTGAGTTAGGCCAGATACTGTAGCCTCAAAGTGAGCTACACAGACACACATATGCACATACACGCACACACACACAGCTGTCAGTCAATTATTGACACTGACCCTGGTCGTGTCTTCAGTGCAGTCCTCTCTGGACGATCCCACAGAGTGTCCTACGGGGTGTCTGGTGAGGGTGCGGTGCTGAAGCTGGGGGGAGAGCATCTGCAGACTGCTAGCCCTGGTGGGCAACCCCTGACCCACCATTAAGCCCCCCTCACTACCCCCTCCACCCCCACCTCCGTGGGACCTGTGGCGCTCACTCCTCCTCACGTACATGGAGTGGCGGTGAGGCCTCTGCTGGGAAGAGAAGGGACTGGTGTAGCCCAGGCCGTAGGGGTAGGACTCATGGGGGGAGGCCAGGGTGTGAGCTCCGTGGTTCCCCCCACCATCCCCTTCTCCTCCTGGGTCAAGAAGCTCCGGGCCCGGGGCCAAGGTCTCCTCTGGAGCTTTGTGTCTGGAAGAGGAGGCGCGTCGGCAGGACGAGTCCAGGGTGGAGCTCTCCAGACGGGGGTTGTTGCCGCGGGACGAGGGGCTGTGACCGGAGGAGTGGCCGGTGTGGCTGGATGTGTGTCCAGAAGTGTGGCGTTCGCTGTGGCGGGGGACCTGGGGACTTCCAGGGGGGGCGTGGCCAGAAGAGTGTCGTTCGCTGTGGCGGGGGGCCTGGGGACTTCCAGGGGGGGCGTGGCCAGAAGAGTGGCGTTCGCTGTGGCGGGGGACCTGGGGACTTCCAGGGGGTGCGTGGCCAGAAGAGTGGCGTTCGCTGTGGCGGGGGACCTGGGGACTTCCAGGTGGGGCATTGAGGTTCAGGTCCAGGCAGCTGAAATAAAGTATAGACTGACATCAACCATGAGTACAACAATACACATATTTACTAACCATCAGACCTAAATAAAACTCTAATTCTCAACGAGAATACAATGTTCAGATCTGGCCTCAGGGGACTACACATTTCCAAATACACACCATCACTAAGACTACACAAAATCAATAAGCTAGCATGCCCTTCAAACATTCATTAACCATTCCCTGACAGCTCTCACTCTCTCTAGGTTAACCATTCCCTGACAGCTCTCTCTCTCTCTCTAGGTTAACCATTCCCTGACAGCTCTCTCTCTCTCTCTCTAGGTTAACCATTCCCTGACAGCTCTCTCTCTCTCTCTATGTTAACCATTCCCTGACAGCTCTCTCTCTAGGTTAACCATTCCCTGACAGCTCTCTCTTTCTCTCTCTCTCTATGTTAACCATTCCCTGACAGCTCTCTCTCTCTCTCTCTCTATGTTAACCATTCCCAGACAGCTCTCTCTCTCTCTCTCTAGGTTAACCATTCCCTGACAGCTCTCTCTCTCTCTAGGTTAACCATTCCCTGACAGCTCTCTCTCTCTCTCTCTAGGTTAACCATTCCCTGACAGCTCTCTCTCTCTCTCTCTCTAGGTTAACCTTTTTGTGATAGGGGGCAGCATTTTCACTTTTGGATGAATAGCGTGCCCAGAGTGAACTGCCTCCTCCTCTGTCCCAGATGCTGATATCTGCATATTATTATTGGATGGAAAACACTATGAAGTTTCTAAAACTGTTTGAATGATGTCTGTGAGTTTAATAGAACTCATATGGCAAAAACCTGAGAGAAATCCAACCAGGAAGTGGGATATCTGAGTTTGTAGTTTTTTAAAGCTTGGCCTACCGAATATACACATTGAGATATGGATAAAGTTGCACTTCCTACGGCTTCCACTAGATGTCAACCGTCTTTAGAAACTTGAATGAGGATTCTACTATAAAGGAGGGGCTCATGAGACCTCTTTGAGTCAGTGGTCTGGCAGAGAGCCTTGGTCTCATGACGCGCGCTCCCGACAGAGTTACCTCTCGTTCCAGTGCTTTTTTTTCAGACAAAGGAATTCTCTGGTTGGAACATTATTGATGTTTTATGTTAAAAACATCCTAAAGATTGATTCCATACATCGTTTGACATGTTTCTAAAGGACTGTAACAGAATTTTTCGAGTTTTTGTCTGGACGAAGTGCCTGCGCCTCATGAAGATGGATTACTGGGCTGAACATGCTAACAACAAGTGGCTATTTGGACATAAATGATGGAAATTTATGGAACAAATCAGTCATTTATTGTCGAACTGGGATTTCTGTGAGTGCCTTCGGATGAAGATCATCAAAGGTAAGTGAATATTTATGGTGTAATTTCTAACTTTGTTGACTCCAAAATGGCGGATATTCCTCTGGCTGTTTTGGGTTCTGAGCTTCGTTCTCAGATTATGCTTTTTCCGTAAAGTAAAAAAAAAATCTGACAGTGGCATTAAGGAGAAGTCTATCTTTAATTCTGTGAATAACAGTTGTATCTTTTATCAATGTTTATTATGAGTATTTCTGCAAAATCACCGGATGTTTTTGAATCAAAACATTACTGCACGTAACGCGCCAATGTAAACTGAGATTCTTTTTATATAAATATGCACATCATCGAAAAAAAATGTATTGTGTAACATGATGTCCTATGAGTGTCATCTGATGAAGATCATCAAAGGTTAGTGATTAATTTTATCTATATTTCAGATTTTTGTGACTCCTCTCTTTGGCTGGAAAATGGCTGTGTGTTTTTGTGACTTGATTCTGACCTAACATAATCATATGTTGTGCTTTCACTGTAAATCATGTTTCAAATCGGAAACGATGGGTAGATTAACAAGATGTTTATCTTTCATTTTCTGTATTGGACTTGTCAATGTGTGAAAGTTACATATTTCAAAAAAATATTTTTGAATTTTGCGCGCTGCCTTTTCAGCGGAATGTTTTCAGCGGAATGTTTTCAGGGGAATGTTTTCAGCGGAATGTTTTCAGCGGAATGTTTTCAGCGGAATGTTTTCAGCGGAATGTTTTCCGCTAAGCGGAACCCCTGCCCTAGAAAGGTTAACCATTTCCTGACAGCTCTCTCTCTCTCTATAGGTTAACCATCCCCTGAAGGCTCTCTCTCTATGTTACCTGGCAGGGAAGAAGCGGGCGGAGATTCCAGGGGTTGCCGAAGGGTCGTCGGGGTGCACGCCCCTCACCCCATCTCCAAGGTTACCACCCACAGACTTGGCATTGTTGCTCAAGGCGCTGTGGCTCTTGGACAGGCTCAGGTAGGAGCTGGAACTCTTGGAGGAGCTGTGGGTGGAGTCTATGTTGTGTCCACCATGGCGGCCATGTTGTTTCTCCATGGTATTGGTCTTGCCCTCCAGAAAGGAAGAGTGTCGTCCCTGCCCTACTGGAAATATTCAAATGTAAAAAATGGGCTGGCAATGCATGTATACGTAGTCTTGCTTGAGGCAGCTTTATGTTCAAGTATACCTCCTGGACAGGATTCTAGTCTAGAGCATTTTTCATTTTAAGTGTTAAGGAAAGGGTATGTATTAATCTTATGTGCATGTTTCAGTAGGGTGGCCCCGGACCTTGCTGTTGCTGCTGCTGAGAGCGGGAGGTGGACTTCACGTACATGGCTCCAGGGCCCTGCTGGTCAGGAGCCTTGGCCCCTGGGGGCCCAACACCAACCAGGTTGAAGTCAAACTGTGTCGTGCCCTTTAAAATAAAGAGAAGACAAGAGAAGATAAAACAAGACAAGATAATAACTTTATTGTCCCCAATCACGGGAAAATGTTGTTTTCAGCCTTGTGCATTTAGATGAAAATGCATGTCAAGAATAAACACAGGTATAAAATAAATAAAAATATGAAAGAATAAACACAGGTCAAGACAAAGACAGTTGGAAAAACAAACTAAATGAATACAATTTATGTAAACAAGTGTAGTTTGCTCCATAAGGAGCTGAATAAGTCAATGGAAGTAGAGGTCCTGACGTTGTTTACCTTGGTGTCCTTGGGGCTGAGCAGGTGTGGCATGTTGTTGTTGACCAAGTCCTTATTACAGGTGATGGAGCGGTTGAGGGTCTGGGTCATGTAAGCCTTGGGGTGGAGGGTGGGGCTCAGGCTGGACGACACAGGCTTGTTGCCGTTCAGGAAGCTGTCGTTGCCTAGGTGAAGGTCGCCATGACGAGGTAGGCTGGAACATTCCTTACTGTTAGAGTGACGGTGACCCGAGCTCTTACTGCCGTGGCTTCTATATGGGGGAGGGAGGGAGGGAGGGAGGGAGGGAGGGAGGGAGGAGGAGAGAGAGAGGTATTAAGATCGAAAGATATTGAGATTGAGAGATATTGAGAGGTACAGGTATAGCTAATCCATATATCTAAGTAGCTTATTTTATCTGTGCAAGAACAACATAGCCAGATGTGAAACCATGCAGTATCCAGAACCTAACCAGACCCCATTCAGTATCCAGAACCTAACCAGACCCCATTCAGTATCCAGAACCTAACCAGACCCCATTCAGTATCCAGAACCTAACCAGACCCCATTCAGTATCCAGAACCTAACCAGACCCCATTCAGTATCCAGAACCTAACCAGACCCCATTCAGTATACAGAACCTAACCAGACCCCATTCAGTATCCAGAACCTAACCAGACCCCATTCAGTATCCAGAACCTAACCAGACCCCATGCAGTATCCAGAACCTAACCAGACCCCATTCAGTGTCCAGAACCTAACCAGACCCCATTCAGTATCCAGAACCGAACCAGACCCCATTCAGTATCCAGAACCTAACCAGACCCCATTCAGTATCCAGAACCTAACCAGACCCCATTCAGTATCCAGAACCTAACCAGACCCCATGCAGTATCCAGAACCTAACCAGACCCCATTCAGTATCCAGAACCTAACCAGACCCCATTCAGTATCCAGAACCTAACCAGACCCCATTCAGTATCCAGAACCTAACCAGACCCCATTCAGTGTCCAGAACCTAACCAGACCCCATTCAGTATCCAGAACCTAACCAGACCCCATGCAGTATCCAGAACCTAACCAGACCCCATTCAGTGTCCAGAACCTAACCAGACCCCATTCAGTATCCAGAACCTAACCAGACCCCATGCAGTATCCAGAACCTAACCAGACCCCATTCAGTGTCCAGAACCTAACCAGACCCCATGCAGTATCCAGAACCTAACCAGACCCCATGCAGTATCCAGAACCTAACCAGACCCCATGCAGTATCCAGAACCTAACCAGACCCCATTCAGTGTCCAGAACCTAACCAGACCCCATGCAGTATCCAGAACCTAACCAGACCCCATGCAGTATCCAGAACCTAACCAGACCCCATGCAGTATCCAGAACCTAACCAGACCCCATTCAGTGTCCAGAACCTAACCAGACCTCATGCAGTATCCAGAACCTAACCAGACCCCATTCAGTATCCAGAACCTAACCAGACCCCATTCAGTATCCAGAACCTAACCAGACCCCATGCAGTATCCAGAACCTAACCAGACCCCATTCAGTGTCCAGAACCTAACCAGACCCCATTCAGTATCCAGAACCTAACCAGACCCCATGCAGTATCCAGAACCTAACCAGACCCCATTCAGTGTCCAGAACCTAACCAGACCCCATGCAGTATCCAGAACCTAACCAGACCCCATGCAGTATCCAGAACCTAACCAGACCCCATGCAGTATCCAGAACCTAACCAGACCCCTTTCAGTGTCCAGAACCTAACCAGACCCCATGCAGTATCCAGAACCTAACCAGACCCCATTCAGTATCCAGAACCTAACCAGACCCCATTCAGTATCCAGAAACTAACCAGACCCCATGCAGTATCCAGAACCTAACCAGACCCCATGCAGTATCCAGAACCTAACCAGACCCCATTCAGTATCCAGAACCTAACCAGACCCCATTCAGTATCCAGAACCTAACCAGACCCCATGCAGTATCCAGAACCTAACCACACCACTTGTGGTGTCCAGTGCAGTGCTGACCTGGTGGCCACGGGGTTCTGACAAGAACAACAACAACAACAACAACATCAACACCACCAACAACCCCCTACAGTGCTGACCTGGTGGGCACAGTGTTCTCCATGTGGCTGTGGGGCTTCCTCTTGGAGGAGCGTGGGGGGTTAGGGGAGGGTGGTGCTGGGGCGGGCTGCTCCAGGAGGCGGAGGGGCTGGAAGGCTGGGTGGTTCAGACTCTGTTCTGTCAGGTAGCGGTCAGAAGGGACCAGCAACAACAGGTTCTAGAGAGGGAGGAGACAGACCACAGGGGTTTAGAACACAGTTCTGTATTACAGTTTGACAATAAAAAAGGTAAATCACAAAACTCTCTATACATAAATACATATATATATATATATATATATATATATATATATATATACGGTACCAGTCAAATGTTTGGACACACCTACTCATTCAAGTTTTTCTGTATTTTTACTATTTTCTACATTGTAGAATAATAGTGAACACATCAAAAATATGAAATAACACATATGGAATCATGTAGTTAACCAAAAAGGGTTAAATAAATCCGTTTTGCACACTCTTGGCATTCTCTCAACCAGCTTCATGAGGGAGTCACCTGGAATTCATTTAAATGAACAGGTGTGCCTTGTTAAAGGTTCATTTGTGGAATGTCTTTCCTTCTTAATGTGTTTGAGCCAATCAGTTGTGTTGTGACAAGGTAGGGGTGGTATACAGAAGATAGCCCTATTTGGTAAAAGACCAAGTCCATATTATGGCAAGAACAGCTCAAATAAGCAAAGAGAAATGACAGTCCATCATTACTTTAAGACATAAAGGTTGGTCAATCTAGAACATTTCAAGAACTTTTTAAAGTGTCTTCAAGTGCAGTCGCAAAAACCATTGAGTGCTATGATGAAACTGGGCTCTCATGAGGACCGCCACAGGAAAGGAAGACCCAGAGTTACCTCTGCTGCAGAGGATAAGTTAATTAGAGTGACCAGCCTCAGAAATCGGCAATTAACTGCACCTCAGATTGCAGCCCAAATAAATGCTTCACAGAGTTCAAGTAACAGACACATCTCAACATCAACTGTTCAGAGACCACTTCTAAAGGACACCAATAATAAGAAGAAACTTGCTTGGGCCAATTAACATGAGCAACGGTGTAAATCTGTCCTTTGCTCTGATGAGTCCAAATCTGAGATTTTTGTTTCTAACTGCTGTGTCTTTGTGAGAAGCAGAGTAGGTGAACAGATGATCTCTGCGTGTGTGGCTCCCACCATGAAGCATGGAGGAGGAGGTGTGATGGTGTGGGGGTGCTTTGCTGGTGACACTGGCATTGATTTATTTAGAATTCAAGGCACACTTAACCAGCATGGCTACCACATAATTCTGCAGCAATACACCATCCCAGGCTGTGCAAGGGCTATTTGATCAAGAAGGAGAGTGATGGAGTGCTGCATCAGATGACCTTGCCTCCACAATCACTCGACCTCAACCCAATTGAGATGGTTTGGGATGAGTTGGACCGCAGAATGAAGGAAAAGCAGCCAACAAGTGCTCAGCATATGTGGGAACTCTTTCAAGACTATTGGGAAAGCATTCCAAGTGACTACCTCATGAAGCTGGTTGAGAGACCAGCTGTTCCAGAAGACTGTGTGATCACGCTCTCCGCAGTTGATGAGTAAGACCTTTAAACAGGCCAACATTCACAAGGCTGCAGGGCCAGATGGATTACCAGGATGTGTACTGCTAGCATGCGCTGACCAACTGGCAAGTGTCTACACTGACATTTTCAACCTCTCCCTGTCTGAGTCTGTAATACCAACATGTTTTAAGCAGACCACC
Source organism: Oncorhynchus mykiss (assembly GCF_013265735.2). Lineage (NCBI taxonomy): Eukaryota > Metazoa > Chordata > Actinopteri > Salmoniformes > Salmonidae > Oncorhynchus > Oncorhynchus mykiss. The sequence continues at coordinate 1,497,473 of NC_048571.1, forward strand.
ATAGACCCTGTGCCCAAGAACACTAAGGTAAACTGTCTGTAGCCATGAAGTGCTGTGAAAGGTTGGTCATGGTTCACATCAACACCATTATTCCAGAAACCCTAGACCCACTCCAATGTGCATACCGCCCTAACAGATCCACAGATGATGCAATCTCTATTGCACTCCACACTGCCCTTTCCTACCTGGACAAAAGGAACACCTACAGTATGTGAGAATGCTGTTCATTGACTACAGCTCAGCGTTCAACACCATATTGCCCTCAAAGCTCATCAATAAGCTAAGGACCCTGGGACTAAACACCTCCCTCTGCAACTGGATCCTGGACTTCCTAACGGGCCGCCCCCAGGTGGTAAGGGTAGGTAACAACACATCCGCCACGCTGATCCTCAACCCGGGGGCCCCTCAGGGGTGTGTGCTCAGTCCCCTCCTGTACTCCCTGCTCACCCATGACTGCACGGCCAGGCACGACTCCAACCCTATCATTAAGTTTGCCGATGACACAATAGTGGTAGGCCTGATCACCGATAACAACGAGACAGCCTATAGGGAGGAGGTCAGAGACCTGTCCGTGTGGTGCCAGGACAACAATCTCTCCCTGAACGTGATCAAGACAAAGGAGATGATTGTGGACTACAGGAAAAAGAGGACCGAGCACACCCTCATTCTCATTGACGGGACTGTAGTGGAGCAAGTTGAAAGCTTCAAGTTCCTTGGTGTCCACATCACCAACAAACTAACATGGTCCAAGCACACCAAGACAGTCGTGAAGAGGGTATGACAAAACCTATTCCCCCTCAGGAGACTGAAAATATTTGGCATGGGTCCTCAGATCCTTAAAAGGTTCTACAGCTACACCATCGAGCGCATCCTGACTGGTTGCATCACTGCCTGGTACGGCAACTGCTCGGCCTCCGACGCAAGGCACTACAGAGGGTAGCGTGTACAGCTCGGTACATCACTGGGGCAAAGCTTCCTGCAATCCAGGACGTCTATACCAGGCGGTGTCAGAGGAAGGCCCTAAAATTGTCAAAATTGTTATTTTACTGCTGCTATTTAATTATTTGTTACTTTATTTATTTTTAGGTATTTAAAAAAAATTGCATTGTTGGTTAAGGGCTTGTAAGTAAGCATTTCACGGTAAGGTCTACCTCCACCTGTTGTATTCAGCATTTCACGGTAAGGTCTACCTACACCTGTTGTATTCAGTGCATGTGACAAATACAATTTGATTTGATTTGAAATACAGAAAAACCCTTGAATGAGAAGGTGTGTCCAAACTTTAGGCTGGTAATGTTTATATAATCAAAAGTTAATTTTATTATCATTAAACTATTGTTCAAGTCAAATATATTGTTTTGTATATAGAGTGAAGCACATTTACATTTGAGTAATTTAACAGACACTCTCATCTAGAGCAACTTACAAATAGTGAGTTCATGCATTTTCATAGTGGTCCTCTGTGGGAATTGAACCCACAACCCTGGCGTTGCAAGCGCCGTGCTCTACTAACTGAGCTACAGCATTCTTAACGCAGAGCTCTACATCTGTTGGTTACAGAATTCATTATCACGCGCTGTATAGAAATGCTAGAGACTCAGACCATTATAAAAACAACTGTTGTGGCTTTTCACCATGTCGATCCAGAGACAGAGAGATGGGTGGGAGGGTTTATCACACCATTCATCTCCTGAGGAAAGTGTGATGTACTGTAGGCCTCGCTCACAGCAGAGTACTGACTGACCCACAGCTTTAGTCATAGACATACATTAGCTAGCAAGACTAGTCTAGTTTGAGCCTGCAGGACCCAGAATACCTTCCATTAGCAGGACTAGTCTAGTTTGAGCCTGCTGGACCCAGAATACCTTCCATTAGCAGGACTAGTCTAGTTTGAGCCTGCTGGACCCAGAATACCTTCCATTAGCAGGACTAGAATACCTTCCATTAGCAGGACCAGAATACCTTCCATTAGCAGGACTAGTCTGGTTTGAGCCTGCTGGACCCAGAATACCTTCCATTAGCAGGACCAGAATACCTTCCATTAGCAGGACCAGAATACCTTCCATTAGCAGGACTAGTCTGGTTTGAGCCTGGAGGACCCAGAATACCTTCCATTAGCAGGACTAGTCTGGTTTGAGCCTGCTGGACCCAGAATACCTTCCATTAGCAGAACTAGTCTGGTTTGAGCCTGCTGGACCCAGAATACCTTCCATTAGCAGGACCAGAATACCTTCCATTAGCAGGACCAGAATACCTTCCATTAGCAGGACTAGTCTGGTTTGAGCCTGGAGGACCCAGAATACCTTCCATTAGCAGGACTAGTCTGGTTTGAGCCTGCTGGACCCAGAATACCTTCCATTAGCAGGACCAGAATACCTTCCATTAGCAGGACTAGTCTAGTTTGAGCCTGCTGGACCCATAATACCTTCCATTAGCAGGACTAGTCTAGTTTGAGCCTGCAGAATCCAGAATACCTTCCATTAGCAGGACTAGTCTAGTTTGAGCCTGCAGGATCCAGAATACCTTCCATTAGCAGGACTAGTCTAGTTTGAGCCTGCAGAATCCAGAATACCTTCCATTAGCAGGACTAGTCTAGTTTGAGCCTGCAGGATCCAGAATACCTTCCATTAGCAGGACCAGAATACCTTCCATTAGCAGGACCAGAATACCTTCCATTAGCAGGACTAGTCTAGTTTGAGCCTGCTGGACCCAGAATACCTTCCATTAGCAGGACTAGTCTAGTTTGAGCCTGCAGAATCCAGAATACCTTACATTAGCAGGACTAGTCTAGTTTGAGCCTGCAGAATCCAGAATACCTTCCATTAGCAGGACCAGAATACCTTCCATTGGCAGGACTAGTCTAGTTTGAGCCTGCTGGACCCAGAATACCTTCCGTTAGCAGGACTAGTATAGTTTGAGCCTGGAGGACCCAGAATACCTTCCATTAGCAGGACTAGTCTAGTTTGAGCCTGCAGAATCCAGAATACCTTCCATTAGCAGGACTAGTCTACTTTGAGCCTGGAGGACCCAGAATACCTTCCATTAGCAGGACTAGTCTAGTTTGGGCCTGGAGGACCCAGAATGTGCTAATACTGGCAATACCAATTGTGTGTCTCTTTCTCTGTGTGTGTGTGTGTGTGTGTGTGTGTGTGTGTGTGTGTGTGTGTGTGTGTGTGTGTGTGTGTGTGTGTTACCTTCATCAGATCCAGCATGAGGCCACTCAGGATGGCCAGGTACCTCCGCTCCAGGGTTGTAGGGTGATTCACTGAGGGGAACTGCTGACACACACACACACACGTACAGTTGTGAGGTTTCAGAGTGCAGTGTCTTTGTTGAGATTCAGATGTGTCTGACTGGAGTTGACAGGAGGCTTAGCTGACTGTTGTGTCTGAGGCCAGACATGCTGCTAACGGGCCTAACACAGCTTCCACTATAGCAGGTACATGATTACCACCCCTCCCATGGATCTCTGTGTGGGAGTCTGGTGGACATGCATGTTTCTGTCTGTCTGAATGTGTGTATCTGTGTGTGGGAGTGCATCAGGAGGCTGGTGGACATGTATGTTTCTGTCTGTCTGAAGGTGTGTATCTCTGTGTGGGAGTGCATCAGGAGGCTAGTGGACATGCATGTTTCTGTCTGTCTGAATGTGTGTATCTGTGTGTGGGAGTGCATCAGGAGGCTGGTGGACATGTATGTTTCTGTCTGTCTGAAGGTGTGTATCTCTGTGTGGGAGTGCATCAGGAGGCTGGTGGACATGCATGTTTCTGTCTGTCTGAATGTGTGTATCTCTGTGTGGGAGTGCATCAGGAGGCTGGTGGACATGCATGTTTCTGTCTGTCTGAATGTGTGTATCTGTGTGTGGGAGTGCATCAGGAGGCTGGTGGACATGCATGTTTCTGTCTGTCTGAATGTGTGTATCTGTGTGTGGGAGTGCATCAGGAGGCTGGTGGACATGCATGTTTCTGTCTGTCTGAATGTGTGTATCTGTGTGTGGGAGTGCATCAGGAGGCTGGTGGACATGCATGTTTCTGTCTGTCTGAATGTGTGTATCTCTGTGTGGGAGTGCATCAGGAGGCTGGTGGTATTTCACCCAGTAGATTTGAGAGTTTATCAAAATTGGGTTTGTTTTTGAATTCTTTGTGGATCTCTGTGGGAAATATGTGTCTCTAATATGGACATACATTGGGCAGGAAGTTAGTAAGTGCAGCTCAGTTTCCACCTCATTTTGTGGGCAATGAGCACATAGCCTGTCTTCTCTTGAGAGCCAGGTCTGCCTACGGCGGCCTTTCTCAATAGCAAGGCTATGCTCACTGAGTCTGTACATAGTCAAAGCTTTCCTTAATTTTGGGTCAGTCACATTGGTGAGGTATTCTGCCACTGTGTACTCTCTGTTTAGGACCAAATAGCATTCTAGTTTGCTCTGTTTTTTTGTTAATTCTTTCCAATGTGTCAAGAATTATCTTGTTGTTTTCTCATGATTTGCTTGGGTCTAATTGTGTTGCTGTCATGGGGCTCTGTGGGGTGTGTTTGTGTTTGTGAACAGAGCCCCAGGACCAGCTTGCTTAGGGGACTCTTCTCCAGGTTAATCTTTCTGTAGGTGATGGCTTTGTTATGGAAGGTTTGGGAAACATTAGGTGGTTGTAGAATTTAACAGCTCTTTTCTGGATTTTGATCATGAATTGGTATCGGCCTAATTCTGCTCTGCATGCATTATTTGGTGTTCTACATTGTACACGGAGGATATTTTTGAAAAATTCTGCATGCAGAGTCTCAATTTGGTGTTTGTCCCATTTTGTGAAGTCTTGGTTGGTGAGCGGACCCCAGACCTCACAACCATAAAGGGCAATGGGTTCTATAACTGATTCAAGTATTTTTAGCCAGATCCTAATTGGTATGTTGAATTTTATGCTCCTTTTGATGGCATAGAATGCCCTTCTTGCCTTGTCTCTCAGATCGTCCACAGTTTGTGGAAGTGACCTGTGGTCCCGTTGTTTAGGTCAAGGTATGTATAGTTTTTTGTGTGCTCTAGGGCAACAGTGTCTAGATGGAATTTGTATTTGTGGTCCTGGCGACTGGACCTTTTTTGGAACACCATTATTTTGGTCTTACTGAGATTTACTGTCAGGGCCCAGGTCTGTCAGAATCTATGCAGAAGATCTAGGTGCTGCTGTAGGCCCTCCTTGGTTGGTGACAGAAGCACCAGATCATCAGCAAACAGTAGACATTTTACTTCAGATTCTAGTTGTCTCTCTCTCTCTCTCTCTCTGCCAATCTCTCTCTGTCTGCCTCTCTGTCTCTCTGTCTCTCTCTCTCTCTCTCGGTCTCTCTGTCTGTCTGTCTCTCTCTGTCTCTCTGTCTCTCTCTCTCTCTCTCGGTCTCTCTGTCTGTCTGTCTCTCTCTGTCTCTCTGTCAGTCTCTCTCTCTCTCTGCCTCTCTGTTTCTCTCTCTCTCTCTCTCTCTGTCTATCTATCTCTGTCACTCTGTCTCTGTCTCTCTGTCTCTCTCTCTGTCACTCTGTCTCTCTCTCTCTGTCTCTCAGTCTCTCTGTCTCTCTCTCTCTCTGTGTCTCTCAGTCTCTCTGTCTCTCTGTCTCTCTGTCTCTCTCTCTCAGTCTCTCTGTCTCTCTCTCTTCTACAGTAACACTGAACACCACCATAACATGATGACTCAATCCATTCAGTCACGGACCACACTGGGAAGACAGCCACCAGGACTCACACAGATAGATAGGTGGGAAAGAGACAGAGGAGAAATGGAGAGAGAGAGAGGGAAGGAGAGGAGAGAGATGGAGAGAGAGAGAGAGGGAAGGAGAGGAGAGAGATGGAGAGAGAGAGAGGGAAGGAAGGAGAGGAGAGAGATGGAGAGAGAGAGAGAGGGAAGGAGAGGAGAGAGATGGAGAGAGAGAGAGAGAGAGAGGGAAGGAGAGGAGAGAAGAGAGATAGAGAGAGAGGGAATGAGAGGAGAGAGAGAGAGGGAATGAAGGAAGGAGAGGAAAGAGATGGAGAGAGAGAGGGAAGGAGAGGAGAGAGATAGACAAGATGGAAAGAGAGGAGAGAGAATGTAGAGGGAGGGAGAGGAGAGAGATGGAGAGAGAGAGAGGGAAGGAGAGGAGAGAGATGGAGAGATAGAGAGGGAAGGAAGGAGAGGAGAGAGATGGAGAGAGAGAGGGAAGGAGAGGAGAGAGATGGAGAGAGAGAGAGAGAGAGAGAGAGAGAGGGAAGGAGAGAAGAGAAGAGAGATAGAGAGAGAGAGGGAATGAAGGAAGGAGAGGAAAGAGATTGAAAGAGAGAGAGGGAAGGAGAGGAGAGAGATAGACAAGATGGAAAGAGAGGAGAGAGAATGTAGAGGGAGGGAGAGGTGGGATAGGTAGAGGTAGAGAGGAAGAAATGGGAGAGGAGAGGAAAGCGGAGATGGAGTGTGAGATGACGACAGAACAGCTCAACAGATCGACCCCAGAGTTGACCTACCCGTAGTCCATGGAAGCGAGGGTTGTTGTAGAAGAGCTTCATCTGTTCAGCAGGTAGAGGACCCAGGACCTTCTGGATGGTAAAGAGTTGATCTATCTCACTCTCCCCTGGGAACAGAGGCTGGCCATCACTCAGCTCCCCCAGGATACAACCCACTGACCACATGTCTACAGCCTTACCATAGGGGGCCCTGGGGTGGAGGGGATAGAGAGAGGGAGACAGAGAGAGAGAGAGAGAGAGAGAGAGAGAGAGAGAGAGAGAGAGAGAGAGAGAGAGAGAGAGAGAGAAAACAGCTTAAGTGATGCATTTGTAAAACTGAACCAGAAGAGTACATTCAGAATAACAAGGACAGAAGATGATGATGATGGTGATGATGATGATGATGATGATGTTGGTTCAGCAGAAGGTGATGAACACAATGACAGAAAGGAGAGAGAGAAGGAGAGAGAGAGGAGAGAGAGAGAGAGAGAACGAGAGAGGTTGGCTGAGAGAAGAGAGGAGAAGAGAGGAGAGAGAGAAAGAGAGAGAGGTTGGCTGAGAGAAGAGAGGAGAAAGAGAGAGGAGAGAGAGAGAGAGGGGTTGGCTGAGAGAAGAGAGGAGAAGAGAGAAGAGAGGAGAGCGCCGCTGAGACTGAGGAAGAGTGATGAAGAGAGAAAATATTTGCGTGGGCGGAATTCAAATACCAAGAGTCAATAAATGTAACAGTTGATTTAGTTGCTGTGGGAGAGGAAGGAGCCCCACCACATGATGCTCCATTATCTAGACGATCAAATGGACACAGTAACCTCCCTGTGTCTGTAGTATACACATGAAAACAGGATTTATCAAGGCCAGACTAATACACATGTTCACTGAAATATTCAGAGAAGGATATATGTATGTAAGGACTGACAGCTATGCAGACAAACAGACACTTAACAATGTACACACACAAAACATGCACGCACCTACACACACACAGCCCAATACACGCAACAATACAAACATTCACACAAGAATACACGCACCAATACAATCACACACACGCACAAACACACACACACACACACACCAATACACACACCAATACAAACACAAACACACACATACACACCAAATACAAACACACACACACACACACACCAATACAAACACACACACACACACAGCGCCTCTTACACACCCATACACACACAGGTCCAGTAGGTTTAATGGGACTCACCCCAGCAGTAGCTCAGGAGAGCGGTACCACCTAGTGGCTACATACTCAGTGTAGTTGGCATCACTTCCCTCTGACAGGTTGCGGGCAAAGCCTGCAGGAAACCAGAGAGAGGCAGAGGAAGTCATGGACAGATACGGACTCAAAGCCTACAGGAAACCAGAGAGAGACAGAGGAAGTCATGAACAGATACTGACTCAAAGCCTACAGGAAACCAGAGAGAGGCAGAGGAAGTCATGGACAGATACTGACTCAAAGCCTACAGGAAACCAGAGAGAGACAGAGGAAGTCATGAACAGATACTGACTCAAAGCCTACAGGAAACCAGAGAGAGACAGAGGAAGTAATGGACAGATACTGACTCAAAGCCTACAGGAAACCAGGCCAGAAACAGACAGAGGAAGTCATGGACAGATACTGACTCAAAGCCTACAGGAAACCAGAACAGAAACAGACAGAGGAAGTCATGGACATATACTGACTCAAAGCCTACAGGAAACCAGAGAGAGACAGAGGAAGTCATGAACAGATACTGACTCAAAGCCTACAGGAAACCAGGCCAGAGAGAGGCAGAGGAAGTCATGGACAGATACTGACTCAAAGCCTACAGGAAACCAGAACAGAAACAGACAGAGGAAGTCATGGACAGATACTGACTCAAAGCCTACAGGAAACCAGAACAGAGACAGACAGGAAGTCATGGACAGATACTGACCATTGCTTACCAGGGAGACTGAGATCGTCATACATCTAATGTACTGAGTTAATGACTCTGTTAGAAGTGACATATTTCTACTTACCAAAATCACAGAGTTTGAGAACATCCTCAGAGCTGATGAGGAGGTTTTCAGGCTTGATGTCTGAGGAGAAACAGAGGAGACCAGTTTTCACACGCGGCAGCAGTCTGGTACTTGCAAAACCAAATATCAGACCAAACCATCTCTGCTGGGAGGCCCTGCCTCTGACTCAACACGTCATCGTAGCATAACGAAAGGAAAAGGTGACCTCGTTTTAGTAAAGGTAAGAGTTCCTCACCTCTGTGTACGATCTCATTCTTATGGCACCAGTGGATGGCTTTGATCAGCTGGTAGATGTAGTTCCTGGCTTTGTCAGGGGGTGCTCCGTTAGGCAGTTCCTCCAGCAACTCCAGCATGTTCTGGAACACAGAATACACAGTCCTACTGTCAATCACAGCTACAACTACACTACCCACAATGCTCTGTATAACATGTGCCACAAATCCAACCCCTTAGCAAAACAGGTTAGATACTATGGCAGTATTCTAAAAGGGAACCTGCTGACGTAAACAGTAGCTAAGTATATCACATGATGATTTATCATCCAACCATCAGCGGATCCCAGCCATCCCTAGAAAGTAGTGGACATTTCTAGACTGTTCTGGTTTATTAAACGATATCATTAAAAAGGTTCCTCCTCTAGGTATTCACTGACCCTCTCCACATATTCAAAGACCAGGTAGAGTTTCCCTCTCCTCCTGAAAGCCTCTTTGAGTTCCACGATGTTCTCCTGTTTCAGCGTCCGCAGCATCTTCAGCTCCCTCAGCGTGGTCTCTTTAACCTCCTCATTCTCCTCGCTGTCCTTAAACTTCTTTATGGCCACCAGCTCATTGGTCTCCTGGAAAACAGCATGTCAAGAGTGTCACGCTGAGGGATCCTGTCAGTGGAGGCTGCTGAGGGGAGGACGGCTCATAATAATGGCTGGAACGAACGAATGGAACGGTATAAAACCCATCCATGTTATTTGTCACATGCGGTGAATACAACAGGTGTAGTAGACCTGACAGTGTAATGCTGAATACAACAGGTGTAGTAGACCTGACAGTGTAATGCTGAATACAACAGGTGTAGTAGACCTGACAGTGAAATGCTGAATACAACAGGTGTAGTAGACCTGACAGTGTAATGCTGAATACAACAGGTGTAGTAGACCTGACAGTGAAACGCTGACTTACAAGCCCTTAACCAACAGGTGTAGTAGACCTGACAGTGAAACGCTGACCTTCAAGCCCTTACCCAACAGGTGTAGAAGACCTGACAGTGAAACGCTGACTTACAAGCCCTTAACCAACAGGTGTAGTAGACCTGACAGTGAAACGCTTACCTTCAAGCCCTTAACCAACAGGTGTAGTAGACCTGAGAGTGAAACGCTTACCTTCAAGCCCTTAACCAACAGGTGTAGTAGACCTGACAGTGAAACGCTGACTTACAAGCCCTTAACCAACAGGTGTAGTAGACCTGACAGTGAAACGCTGACTTACAAGCCCTTAACCAACAGGTGTAGTAGACCTGACAGTGAAACGCTGACTTACAAGCCCTTAACCAACAGGTGTAGTAGACCTGACAGTGAAACGCTGACCTTCAAGCCCTTACCCAACAGGTGTAGTAGACCTGACAGTGAAACGCTGACTTACAAGCCCTTAACCAACAGGTGTAGTAGACCTGACAGTGAAACGCTTACCTTCAAGCCCTTAACCAACAGGTGTAGAAGACCTGACAGTGAAACGCTGACTTACAAGCCCTTAACCAACAGGTGTAGTAGACCTGACAGTGAAACGCTGACTTACAAGCCCTTAACCAACAGGTGTAGTAGACCTGAGAGTGAAACGCTTACCTTCAAGCCCTTAACCAACAGGTGTAGTAGACCTGACAGTGAAACGCTGACTTACAAGCCCTTAACCAACAGGTGTAGTAGACCTGACAGTGAAACGCTGACTTACAAGCCCTTAACCAACAGGTGTAGTAGACCTGACAGTGAAACGCTGACTTACAAGCCCTTAACCAACAGGTGTAGTAGACCTGACAGTGAAACGCTGACCTTCAAGCCCTTACCCAACAGGTGTAGTAGACCTGACAGTGAAACGCTGACTTACAAGCCCTTAACCAACAGGTGTAGTAGACCTGACAGTGAAACGCTTACCTTCAAGCCCTTAACCAACAGGTGTAGTAGACCTGACAGTGAAACGCTGACTTACAAGCCCTTAACCAACAGGTGTAGTAGACCTGACAGTGAAACGCTGACTTACAAGCCCTTAACCAACAGGTGTAGTAGACCTGACAGTGAAACGCTTACCTTCAAGCCCTTAACCAACAGGTGTAGTAGACCTGACAGTGAAACGCTGACTTACAAGCCCTTAACCAACAGGTGTAGTAGACCTGACAGTGAAACGCTTACCTTCAAGCCCTTAACCAACAGGTGTAGTAGACCTGACAGTGAAACGCTGACTTACAAGCCCTTAACCAACAGGTGTAGTAGACCTGACAGTGAAACGCTGACTTACAAGCCCTTAACCAACAGGTGTAGTAGACCTGACAGTGAAACGCTGACTTACAAGCCCTTAACCAACAGGTGTAGTAGACCTGACAGTGAAACGCTGACTTACAAGCCCTTAACCAACAGGTGTAGTAGACCTGACAGTGAAACGCTGACTTACAAGCCCTTAACCAACAGGTGTACTAGACCTGACAGTGAACCACTGACTTACAAGCCCTTAACCAACAGGTGTAGTAGACCTGACAGTGAAACGCTGACTTACAAGCCCTTAACCAACAGGTGTAGTAGACCTGACAGTGAAACGCTGACTTACAAGCCCTTAACCAACAGGTGTAGTAGACCTGACAGTGAACCATTTACTTACAAGCCCTTAACCAACAGGTGTAGTAGACCTGACAGTGAAACGCTGACTTACAAGCCCTTAACCAACAGGTGTAGTAGACCTGACAGTGAAACGCTGACTTACAAGCCCTTAACCAACAGGTGTACTAGACCTGACAGTGAACCACTGACTTACAAGCCCTTAACCAACAGGTGTAGTAGACCTGACAGTGAAACGCTGACTTACAAGCCCTTAACCAACAGGTGTAGTAGACCTGACAGTGAAACGCTGACTTACAAGCCCTTAACCAACAGGTGTAGTAGACCTGACAGTGAACCATTTACTTACAAGCCCTTAACCAACAGGTGTAGTAGACCTGACAGTGAACCATTTACTTACAAGCCCTTAACCAACAGGTGTAGACCTGACAGTGAAACGCTGACTTACAAGCCCTTAACCAACAGGTGTAGTAGACCTGACAGTGAAACGCTGACTTACAAGCCCTTAACCAACAGGTGTAGTAGACCTGACAGTGAAACGCTGACTTACAAGCCCTTAACCAACAGGTGTACTAGACCTGACAGTGAACCACTGACTTACAAGCCCTTAACCAACAGGTGTAGTAGACCTGACAGTGAAACGCTGACTTACAAGCCCTTAACCAACAGGTGTAGTAGACCTGACAGTGAAACGCTGACTTACAAGCCCTTAACCAACAGGTGTAGTAGACCTGACAGTGAACCATTTACTTACAAGCCCTTAACCAACAGGTGTAGACCTGACAGTGAAACGCTGACTTACAAGCCCTTAACCAACAGGTGTAGTAGACCTGACAGTGAAACGCTTACCTTCAAGCCCTTAACCAACAGGTGTACTAGACCTGACAGTGAACCACTGACTTACAAGCCCTTAACCAACAGGTGTAGTAGACCTGACAGTGAAACGCTGACTTACAAGCCCTTAACCAACAGGTGTAGTAGACCTGACAGTGAAACGCTGACTTACAAGCCCTTAACCAACAGGTGTAGACCTGACAGTGAACCATTTACTTACAAGCCCTTAACCAACAGGTGTAGTAGACCTGACAGTGAACCATTTACTTACAAGCCCTTAACCAACAGGTGTAGACCTGACAGTGAAACGCTGACTTACAAGCCCTTAACCAACAGGTGTAGTAGACCTGACAGTGAAACGCTTACCTTCAAGCCCTTAACCAACAGGTGTAGTAGACCTGACAGTGAAACGCTGACTTACAAGCCCTTAACCAACAGGTGTACTAGACCTGACAGTGAAACGCTGACTTACAAGCCCTTAACCAACAGGTGTAGTAGACCTGACAGTGAAACGCTGACTTACAAGCCCTTAACCAACAGGTGTAGTAGACCTGACAGTGAAACGCTGACTTACAAGCCCTTAACCAACAGGTGGAGTAGACCTGACAGTGAAACGCTGACTTACAAGCCCTTAACCAACAGGTGTAGTAGACCTGACAGTGAAACGCTGACTTACAAGCCCTTAACCAACAGGTGTAGTAGACCTGACAGTGAAACGCTGACTTACAAGCCCTTAACCAACAATGCAGTTCAAGAAATAGAGTTGATAAAATATTTACAAAATAAACAAAAACATTTTTTTTAAACGGTAGCAGCAACATTATGTACAAAATGAGTAACAAACAATGTGAAAAAACGAACAAAATAGCCCAGTTGGTTATGAGGTTGTAAAATGGCCGCCGTCCCCTCTGTGTGTTTGGTGTGTTTGTTACCATTCCACTGATTCAACACCAGACATTACCACGAGCCTGTCCTCCCCAATTAAGGTGCCACCAGCCTCCTGTGGCTCCCACTGATGGTGGGACACCAGTGACAGTAACCCTAAATACTGTGACGGACTACGTTCGAAATCCAGGTCTTCTTTGCGCCACAAGACAGTGTTTGTCCACTGAGCTAAAGCCTAGGCCCTCGACAATAACTCTCAGGGCTAATGTAAATCTTCATGTTTCAGGCAAGATTTCTGATCAAGGGAGCACAGCAGCAGGCCACTAAAAAGCAGGAAGGACCTGATTAGATGTATTTTAAGGGGTGTCAAAATCTGGGATCCTCCTCAGATCTTTTTGAAATCAGTGGACCCTCCACATATCCTGAAGTTACCCAGGTGTGGACCCTCCACATATCCTGAAGTTACCCAGGTGTGGATCCTCCACATATCCTGAAGTTACCCAGGTGTGGACCCTCCACATATCCTGAAGTTACCCAGATGTGGACCCTCCACATATCCTGAAGTTACCCAGGTGTGGACCCTCCACATATCCTGAAGTTACCCATATGTGGACCCTCCACATATCCTGAAGTTACCCAGGTGTGGACCCTCCACATATCCTGAAGTTACCCAGGTGTGGACCCTCCACATATCCTGAAGTTACCCAGATGTGGACCCTCCACATATCCTGAAGTTACCCAGGTGTGGGATACTAAAATTACTCTCTCTTACTTCCTCTCTCTCTCTCTGTCTCTGCCTCTCTCTCTCTCTCTCTGTTTCTCTCTCTCCCTACCTCTCTTTCTCTGCCTCTCTCACTCTCTCTCTCTCTCTCTCTCTCTCTCTCTGCCTCTCTCTCTACCTCTCTCCCTGCCCCTCTATATCTCTCTCTCTCTGTCTCTCTCTCTCCCTACCTCTCTTTCTCTGCCTCTCTCGCTCTCTCTCTCCCTCTCTCTCTCTGCCTCTCTCTCTACCTCTCTCCCTGCCCCTCTCTCTCTCTCTCTCTCTCTCTCTCTCTGCCTCTCTATTTTTCTAAAATGTGTTATTAACTCATCTTGAATTAGGTTCTGAAGGGTATCACTTAATTTTCAGGCCCCATTGGTAATTCTCACATGGTGCTGCTAGATCCAAGGTCCACTGTCTCTATCTCTCTCTGTGTGTGTGTGTGTGTGTGTGTGTGTGTGTGTGTGTGTGTGTGTGTGTGTGTGTGTGTGTGTGTGTGTGTGTGTGTGTGTGTGTGTGTGTGTGTGTGTGTGTGTGTGTGTGTGTGTGTGTGTGTGCATGTGTGTGAAAGCATCAGTGAGAAAGCATGGGGTCTATCAGCAACACCATCTCTACATCAAAGCCAGCGTGTCAGAACAACTCTGATCAGAATAGACACAAGGTATCCCTCATCTTTGGCCAAGTGGACATTAAAGTGAATCTCCTCCTATTGAAAATGACTTATTCAGCTTGGCGGCTGAACAGTACGTTCAGTACGTTACTACTCAGTACGAGTAGTAATAGTAATAGTGGTAGTAGTAGTAGCGTAGCGTTTGTCACTGCTCTCTGTCTATTTACTGATGCTAAATCAGTAAGACCGACCACTGTTCAACATCATGACGAACTTGCATGGAGAGACAACATGTCTGTTCCTATCAAAATAAGCCATGAGAGAGACAGAGAGAGAGAGAGAGAGAGAGAGAGAGAGAGAGAGAGAGAGAGAGAGAGAGAGAGAGAGAGAGGGAGAGAGAGAGAGAGACAGAGAGAGAGAGAGAGAGAGACAGAGAGAGAGAGAGAAACAGAGACAGAGAGAGAGAGAAACAGAGAGAGACAGAGACAGAAACAGAGAGAGAGAGAGAGAGAGAGAGAGACATAGAGAGAGAGAGAAACAGAGACAGAGAGAGAGAGAGAGAGAGACAGAGAGAGAGAGAGAGAGAGAGAGAGAGAGACAGAGACAGAGAAAGAAACAGAGACAGAGAGAGAGAGAGAGAGAAACAGAGAGAGATAGAGAAACAGAGACAGAGAGAGAGAGAGAGAGAGAGAGAGAGAGAGAGAGAGAGAGAGAGAGAGAGACATAGAGAGACAGAGACAGAGACAGAAACAGAGACAGAGAGAGAGAGAGAGAGAAACAGAGAAAAACAGAGACAGAAACAGAGACAGAGAGAGAGAGAGAGAGAGAGACATAGAGAGAGAGAGAGAAACAGAGACAGAGAGAGAGCGAGAGAGAGAGAGAAACAGAGACAGAAAGAGAGAGAGAGAGAGAGAGAGAGAGAGAAGGATGATACATGCCTATTCTGCCCACACTGAGCAGAGAACTGAAGAACTGAAGCACTAAATATGTTCTGTGGGATTTGGCCCAAGACTCAGACTATTCGATGCCAAGAAAGCGAGGGAGAGAGGAAGAGAGAGAGGGAAAGAGGGAGAGAAAGAGAGGGAGATTAAAAGGGAGAGAAAGAGAGGGAGAGAGGGAGACAAAGATGGAGAGAGGGAAAGAAAGAGAAAGAGAGAGAGAGAGAGGGAGAGAAAGAGAGGGAGAGAGAGCGAGAGGGAGACAGAGAGGGAGAGAAAGAGAGGGAGAGAGAGACAAGCCCAAGTCTCAGACTATTCCAAGACCACAGCTGAGCCAAAACTCCCATCTTAGACCAGGATAACACAGTCTCTCAAGTCAACGTTCAATACCTTCAATGCCTTCATAGGCTAATGAATATAAATACCAAGCTCAGATAAGACAGAGAACAGCCTCAGTTAATAATTCAAATCCATCTATAACTATAAATCAAGAGAGACATTTAGAGAGAAATGAATAAAAATTGTACAGTAAGCAAGTGTTTCCAATAGAATGTATGTAATGATGTTTTATAAGATGGGACATTTTAAAAAGGGAACCCAATGGCTTCTGGTTACAGTTTATCTTCATCACAGATACTATGGGTCTTCAGAGAGTCCTCCTCACTATTTTAGCCACACAGTTGAATCTCTCCCTGGTTAAGGTCTTAAATTACACCCTATTCCCTACATAGTGCACTACTTCTCACCAGAGCCCAATATGGTTGACCCAATCTGGCTCTGGTCAAAAGTAGTGCACTAAATAGGGAATAGGGTAGTCATTTATAATATGTCCTTTGTGTGTTTATGATATGTCCTCTGTTACCTATATTGAAGGGTTCCAAGCCTGTTTGTCTGTCCCTCTGGTGCCCCAGACCTCTCCACTGCTGTTGTTCATGTGCTAACGGGCAGATGGTCAGTGAATCCGAGACGGTTTCTCTGTCAACAGAGACCATACTGAGAGGGCCACTAGCTGGAACCCTGAAACCAGGGTGCCTCCTGTGCAGGGATTACAACACTTCTCTAAATAGCAGTCTGTCTGCAGAGATATCCATACCAGAGATATCCATACCAGAGATATCCATACCAGAGATATCCATACCAGATATATCATTACCAGAGATATCCATACCAGAGATATCCATACCAGAGATATCCATACCAGAGATATCCATACCAGAGATATCCATACCAGAGTTATCCATACCAGAGATATCCATACCAGAGATATCCATATCAGAGATATCCATACCAGAGATATCCATATCAGAGATATCCATACCAGAGACAGTCATACCATAGACAGCCATACCAGAGACCTCATACCAGAGATATACATACCATAGACAGCCATACCAGAGACAGCCATACCAGAGACAGACATACCAGAGATATCCATACCAGAGATATCCAAGAGATATCCACACCAGAGATATCCATACCAGATAGATATACCAGAGACAGCCATACCAGAGATATCCATACCAGAGATTTCCAAGAGATATCCATATCAGAGATATGCAAGAGATATCCATAACTGAGATATCCATACCATAGACAGCCATTCCAGAGACAGCCATACCAGAGATATTGATATCAGAGATATCCATACCAGAGAAATCCATACCAGATATAGCCATACCAGAGATATCCATACCAGAGATATCCATACCAGAGACAGCCATACCAGAGATATCCATACCAGAGATATCCATACCAGAGATATCCATACCAGAGACAGCCATTCCAGAGATATCCATACCAGAGATATCCATACCAGAGATATCCATACCAGAGATATCCATACCAGAGTTATCCATACCAGAGATATCCATACCAGAGATATCCATATCAGAGATATCCATACCAGAGATATCCATATCAGAGATATCCATACCAGAGACAGTCATACCAGAGATATCCATACCAGAGATATCCATACCAGAGACAGTCATACCAGAGACAGTCATGCCAGAGATATCCAAGAGAAACCATACCAGAGACAGCCATACCAGAGACAGTCATACCAGAGATATCCATACCAGAGATATCCATACCAGAGACAGTCATACCAGAGACAGTCATGCCAGAGATATCCAAGAGAAACCATACCAGAGATATCCATACCAGAGACAGTCATACCAGAGATATCCATACCAGAGACAGTCATACCAGAGACAGTCATGCCAGAGATATCCAAGAGAAACCATACCAGAGACAGCCATACCAGAGACATCCATACCAGAGATATGCATACCACAGATATCCAAATCAGGATATCAGAATAGGCAGAAGCAGGCTTGTAAACATTAATTCAAACTGCACTTTCGGGCGTTTTGCCAGCAGCTCTTCGTTGTGCGTCAAGCATTGCGCTGTTTATGACTTCAAGCCTATCAACTCCCGAGATGAGGCTCGTGTAACCGAAGTGAAATGGCTAGCTAGTTAGCGCGCGCTAATAGCGTTTCAAACCTCACTCGCTCTGAGCCTTGCAGTGGTTGTTTCCCTTGCTCTGCAAGGGTAACGCTGCTTCGAGGGTGGCTGTTGTCGTTGTGTTCCTGGTTCGAGCCCAGGGAGGAGCGAGGAGTGGGACGGAAGCTATTCTGTTACACTGGCAATACTAAAGTGCCTATAAAAACATCCAATAGTCAAAGGTATATGAAATACAAATGGTATAGAGAAATAGTCCTATAATTCCTATAATAACTACAACCTAAAACTTCTTACCTGGGAATATTGAAGACTCATGTTAAAAGGAACCACCAGCTTTCATATGTTCTCATGTTCTGAGCAAGGAACTGAAACGTTAGCTTTCTTACATGGCACATATTGCACTTTTACTTTCTTCTCCAACACTTTGTTTTTGCATTATTTAAACCAAATTGAACAGGTTTCATTATTTACTTGAGGCTAAATTGATTTTATTGATGTATTATATTAAGTTAAAATAAGTGTTCATTCAGGATTGTTGTAATTGTCATTATTACAAATTAATTTTAAAAAAATTGTCAGATTAATCGGTATCGGCGTTGAAAAATCATAATCGGTCGACCTCTAATCCATACCAGAGATATCTGTACCAGAGATATCCATACCAGAGATATCTGTACCAGAGATATCCATCCCAGAGATATCCATACCAGAGACATCCATACCATACCAGTTGGTGCTGTTGGCTTTAAAGGGAAAAATACGTAGGCCTAACTTTCTGATATTGGCAGAATGAATGTCATGGATATCTTTATCCCTGGCTAGTCATTAATCTACAGTACATAGTGTGAACATCAAGGACAAAGTAACAATAAGAAGAAGTATACACACACGCACGCACGCGCACACACACACACGCACACACACACACACACACACACACACACACACACACACACACACACACACACACACACACACACACACACACACACACACACACACACACACACACACACCATGAGCCCAGCATCAAAGTGTTCCTGTAGAAATAATTAACCTACACAACCTACATTGATTCAGTAGGAAATGAGCAACAGCCAGCCAAGGTCTAAATAGCACAGACCAGGGTGTTATTGTTTCACAAACGAGAGAACAGTTTAAATGCTTGGCAAATAAAACATGGCCGCTGCTGGACGTCTAGTGGGGAGTGGGCAGGAACAGGACACTACGCAACCAACCAACGGACACTATAGGATGGAACCAATGGAATAGTCCCAAAGTGGAAACTCCAAGGTACACACCTCAAATACTTTCAAATACTAGTACACACAATACTAGTACACTCAATATGAGTACACACACCTCAAATACTTTCAAATACTAGTACACTCAATACTAGTACACTCAATATGAGTACACACACCTCAAATACTTTCACAATACTAGTACACGCAATACTAGTACACTCAATACTAGTACACTCAATATGAGTACACGCAATACTAGTACACTCAATATGAGTACACTCAATACTTGTACACTCAATATGAGTACACTCAATACTTGTACACTCAATATGAGTACACTCAATATGAGTACACGCAATACTAGTACACTCAATACTAGTACACTCAATATGAGTACACGCAATACTAGCACACTCAATATGAGTACACGCAATACTAGTACACTCAATACTAGTACACTCAATATGAGTACACGCAATACTAGTACACTCAATACTAGTACACTCAATATGAGTACACGCAATACTAGTACACGCAATACTAGTACACTCAATACTAGTACACTCAATATGAGTACACGCAATACTAGTACACTCAATATGAGTACACTCAATACTTGTACACTCAATATGAGTACACTCAATACTTGTACACTCAATATGAGTACACGCAATACTAGTACACTCAATACTAGTACACTCAATATGAGTACACGCAATACTAGCACACTCAATATGAGTACACGCAATACTAGTACACTCAATACTAGTACACTCAATATGAGTACACACAATACTAGTACACTCAATACTAGTACACTCAATATGAGTACACGCAATACTAGTACACGCAATACTAGTACACTCAATACTAGTACACTCAATATGAGTACACGCAATACTAGTACACTCAATATGAGTACACTCAATACTTGTACACTCAATATGAGTACACTCAATACTTGTACACTCAATATGAGTACACGCAATACTAGTACACTCAATACTAGTACACTCAATATGAGTACACGCAATACTAGCACACTCAATATGAGTACACGCAATACTAGTACACTCAATACTAGTACACTCAATATGAGTACACGCAATACTAGTACACTCAATACTAGTACACTCAATATGAGTACACGCAATACTAGTACACTCAATATGAGTACACGCAATACTAGTACACTCAATACTAGTACACTCAATATGAGTACACGCAATACTAGTACACTCAATATGAGTACACGCAATACTAGTACACTCAATATGAGTACACTCAATACGATTACACTGGTACACTCAAACACACCCTTCATTCACAGAGTGTTTTTTTTTACCCCACTACTCCGAGGAGATATCCTGCTCTGTGGAGAAATCCTGCACTGAGGAGATATCCTGCACTGTGGAGATATCCTGCTCTGTGGAGATATCCTGCTCTGTGGAGATATCCTGCACTGAGGAGATATCTTGCACTGTGGAGATATCCCTCACTGAGGATATATCCTGTTCTGAGAAGATATCCTGCACTGTAGAGATATCCCACACTGAGGAGATATCCTGCTCTGAGGAGATATCCTGCACTGTTGCACTGAGGAGATATCCTGCACTGAGGAGATATCCTGCTCTGAGGAGATATCCTGCACTGGGGAGATATCCCGCACTGAGGAGATATCCTGCTCTGGGGAGCGATCCTGCACTGTGGAGATATCCCGTCTTTCAGGCTGCTCTGTGATGATAAGCCTCCTCTCAATATCGGTGTCCCAAATGGCACCTTATTCACTACATAGTGCACTGCTTTAGACTAGAGCCCTATGGGTGCTGGTCCAAAGTAGTGCACTAAATAGGGAATACTGTGACATTTGGAACACAACGTAGTGAGTGGGTTTTCCACACGACTTCAAGGAACTAGCCAGGCTTTCCTCCATTCCTCATCCATCAATCTTTCCTCATCCATCCTCCATTCCTCATCCATCCTCCATTCCTCATCCATCCTTTTTTCCTCATCCATATATACTGGCCTCTGATGATGGTGCTCCTCTCAAGGTGACCCATTTAAAACCCTGCTGCTGCTCTCCTCTCTCTCCCTCTCTCTCTCTCTCTCTCTCTCTCTCTCTCATTTCTCTCTCCCTCTTTCATTTCTCTTTCTTTCCTTTCTCTCTCGCTCTCTCTCCTCTCTCTTTTCTCTCCCTCTTTTTTCTCTCTCACTCTCCCTCCCTCTCTCTCTTTAAATGTCTTTCTTTCTCTCTCTCCCTTTCTCTCTCTCTGCCCCCACTCTCTCTTCCCTTCCCTGTCCTGGTTTCAGCTGATAGAGGGTATAAATAACAGCACTCTTCCACAGAGGCTAAAAGGCTTTTATTTCTGTGGTCTAGCCGTGTGAAAATAACACAGTACAGTGAGTGATGATGACTTGATGAGTTCTAGATCACTTCTGTCATGGATAGTCAGATGGATATGTTAGTAGGAACTGAGCACCGTCTGCTGGGAAGTCACTAAGCAGCACTAACTCTTTCTCATTGTGTGTGCCAGGTCCCAAACAGACTAGAGAAACATCAATTTTGACAATCACGATATAGTCATATAACTGTGGCATGGACATCTAGTGAGAACCCTGTCATGGTTATTGGTCATAGGTTACTACAGACAGACACTACCAGATAGGAAGGCTTTACTGATCTGCACTGAAGGGGTAATACTTTACTGATCTGCACTGAAGGGGGGAATACTTTACTGATCTGCACTGAATGGATAAATACTTTACTGATCTGAACTGAATGGGTAAATACTTTACTGATCTGCACTGAAGGGATACATACTTTACTGATCTGCACTGAATGGATAAATACTTTACTGATCTGCACTGAAGGGGGGAATACTTTACTGATCTGCACTGAATGGGTAAATACTTTACTGATCTGCACTGAATGGATAAATACTTTACTGATCTGCACTGAATGGATAAATACTTTACTGATCTGCACTGAAGGGGGGAATACTTTACTGATCTGCACTGAATGGATAAATACTTTACTGATCTGCACTGAAGGGATACATACTTTACTGATCTGCACTGAATGGATAAATACTTTACTGATCTGCACTGAATGGGTAAATACTTTACTGATCTGCACTGAAGGGATACATACTTTACTGATCTGCACTGAATGGATAAATACTTTACTGATCTGTACTGAAGGGGGGAATACTTTACTGATCTGCACTGAAGGGTTAAATACTTTACTGATCTGCACTGAAGGGTTAAATACTTTACTGATCTGCACTGAATGGATAAATACTTTACTGATCTGCACTGAATGGGTAAATACTTTACTGATCTGCACTGAATGGGTAAATACTTTACTGATCTGCACTGAATGGGTAAATACTTTACTGATCTGCACTGAAGGGGGGAATACTTTACTGATCTGCACTGAAGGGTTAAATACTTTACTGATCTGCACTGAAGGGGGGAATACTTTACTGATCTGCACTGAATGGTTAAATACTTTACTGATCTGCACTGAAGGGTTAAATACTTTACTGATCTGCACTAAATGGGTAAATACTTTACTGATCTACACTGAATGGGTAAATACTTTACTGATCTGCACTGAATGGTTAAATACTTTACTGATCTGCACTAAATGGGTAAATACTTTACTGATCTGCACTGAAGGGTTAAATACTTTACTGATCTGCACTAAATGGGTAAATACTTTACTGATCTGCACTGAATGGGTAAATACTTTACTGATCTGCACTGAAGGGGGGAATACTTTACTGATCTGCACTGAAGGGGGGAATACTTTACTGATCTGCACTGAAGGGGTAAAGAAGTCAAAGACAATCAGGCCTTTACAGTGACAGTGAACACGTCTTATGACCAAACCAGACAGTCTTGGTTCAAGTCCACTAACATCTACTATGTATGTACAGGACATTACAGAGACAGGGAGGGAGAGAGAGCCACTCATTTAGCTAAAGTACAAGCAAGTGGCTCTGAGAAGAGACAGTAAAACAATATCAGACATTGCTATCGCAATCTGCATGAGATCACGATGTCCCATTCTTCATTCATAACCCACACAGTATGGTACTACTGTAAGGCAGCTGAAGAATCCAACACTGGACTATTCAAAGCCTACTACTCTGAGACAATGGCAACTTCATGTCAGTGGAGAGGTATGTGTCTCGGCCAGTGCCTTTGTCTTCTAGAGAAAGGAGCATCACGCCATGTAAAATATACAGTACCAGTCAAAAGTTTGGACTCATTTTCTTTATTTTTACTATTTTCTACATTGTAGAATAATAGTGAAGACATCAAAACTATGAAAGAAAGGGTGGCTACTTTGAAGAATCTCAAATATAAAATATATTTTGATTTGTTTAACACTTTTTTGGTTACTACATGATTCCATATGTGTTATTTCATAGTTTTGATGTCTTCACTATTATTCTACAATGTAGAAAATAGTAAAAATAAAGAAAAACCCTTGAATGAGTCGGTGTGTCCAAACTTTTTACTGGTAGTGCATGTGAAGTATAGATAGTTTTTACATTTTGAGGAAATATCAAGGGTGAGTTTCGCAAAGCATTCATATCTAATGTGGTACATTACTTCTCTAAGTATTTATTGAGGACCATGTTCATACCTCTAAGATATGATGGAGCTACAAGAAGCCCGTTGTTACTAGTACTGACACTTGGCCTACCTACTGAATGCTGCGTTCTTGTATGCCGATGAAATATTAACGTTGTTTTGGGAATAAGCCACGGGGAGTCCTTCCAGAATGAGGTTTTATCAGTATAAACATTTAATGAGGCAGTATGGCTTTCTTTAATGCCAGGCACAGTGTCAACCAATCACAAGATCAGATTCTGTGGGCTGATTAGGTTGACATCCCTTCTTCAGTATTCAACCTTTCCTTGGAACCTTTCCTTGGAACCTTTCCTTGGAACATTTCCTTCTAATCCGATTGTGAAGATTTGAAATTAAGATGGGCACGGATCTCAAGTCAGACTACTGCCTATAGATTCCATAACCGCTCTGTCAGATAAATGTTATACAGGTTAGAGCCACAAACAGATGTAAGTTATCACTCTTCTAGGGATGGACATTTGACATTTTTTTTTTTACTGTTTGAGTACTCGCAGGATTTATTTTTGAGTACTCAAGTTTTTAGAACACAAGGAACGCACTGGAAAAAATATGTGTGTATTTATCTATATCCCAACAGTACGCAACAATGTCCAATTTATCACAACCGTTACAGATAACTCATTCTAATTGATAAATCGCCCCAAATATATTCAGTCAATAAAAAACACAAGTGCCAATTTATTAAAACCGTAATATGGTTATATTATATCCTGGCACACAATCTGTACTATCAACTGGTTATATTATATCCTGGAACACAATCTGTACTATCAACTGGTTATATTATATCATGGAACACACTAATATCAACTGGTTATATTATATCATGGCACACAATCTGCAATATCAACTGGTTATATTATATCATGGAACACAATCTGTACTATCAACTGGTTATATTATATCCTGGAACACAATCTGTACTATCAACTGGTTATATTATATCATGGAACACAATCTGTACTATCAACTGGTTATATTATATCCTGGAACACACTCTGTACTATCAACTGGTTATATTATATCCTGGAACACAATCTGTACTATCAACTGGTTATATTATATCCTGGAACACACTCTGTACTATCAACTGGTTATATTATATCATGGAACACAATCTGTACTATCAACTGGTTATATTATATCATGGAACACACTCTGTACTATCAACTGGTTATATTATATCCTGGAACACAATCTGTACTATCAACTGGTTATATTATATCATGGAACACACTCTGTACTATCAACTGGTTATATTATATCCTGGAACACAATCTGTACTATCAACTGGTTATATTATATCATGGAACACACTCTGTACTATCAACTGGTTATATTATATCATGGAACACACTCTGTACTATCAACTGGTTATATTATATCCTGGAACACAATCTGCAATATCAACTGGTTATATTATATCATGGAACACACTCTGTACTATCAACTGGTTATATTATATCATGGAACACAATCTGTACTATCAACTGGTTATATTATATCCTGGCACACAATCTGTACTATCAACTGGTTATATTATATCATGGAACACAATCTGTACTATCAACTGGTTATATTATATCCTGGAACACAATCTGTACTATCAACTGGTTATATTATATCATGGAACACACTCTGTACTATCAACTGGTTATATTATATCCTGGCACACAATCTGTACTATCAACTGGTTATATTATATCATGGAACACACTCTGTACTATCAACTGGTTATATTATATCCTGGCACACAATCTGTACTATCAACTGGTTATATTATATCATGGAACACACTCTGTACTATCAACTGGTTATATTATATCCTGGCACACAATCTGTACTATCAACTGGTTATATTATATCATGGAACACAATCTGTACTATCAACTGTTTATATTATATCATGGCACACAATCTGTACTATCAACTGGTTATATTATATCATGGAACACACTAATATCAACTGGTTATATTATATCCTGGAACACAATCTGTACTATCAACTGGTTATATTATATCCTGGAACACAATCTGTACTATCAACTGGTTATATTATATCCTGGAACACACTCTGTACTATCAACTGGTTATATTATATCATGGAACACAATATGTACTATCAACTGGTTATATTATATCATGGCACACACTCTGTACTATCAACTGGTTATATTATATCATGGAACACACTAATATCAACTGGTTATATTATATCCTGGAACACAATCTGTACTATCAACTGGTTATATTATATCATGGAACACAATCTGTACTATCAACTGGTTATATTATATCATGGAACACAATCTGTACTATCAACTGGTTATATTATATCCTGGCACACAATCTGTACTATCAACTGGTTATATTATATCATGGAACACACTCTGTACTATCAACTGGTTATATTATATCCTGGAACACACTCTGTACTATCAACTGGTTATATTATATCATGGAACACAATCTGTACTATCAACTGGTTATATTATATCATGGCACACACTCTGTACTATCAACTGGTTATATTATATCATGGAACACAATCTGTACTATCAACTGGTTATATTATATCCTGGAACACAATCTGTACTATCAACTGGTTATATTATATCCTGGCACACAATCTGTACTATCAACTGGTTATATTATATCATGGAACACACTCTGTACTATCAACTGGTTATATTATTTCCTGGAACACACTCTGTACTATCAACTGGTTATATTATATCATGGAACACAATCTGTACTATCAACTGGTTATATTATATCCTGGCACACAATCTGTACTATCAACTGGTTATATTATATCATGGAACACACTCTGTACTATCAACTGGTTATATTATATCCTGGCACACAACCTGTACTATCAACTGGTTATATTATTTCATGGAACACACTAATATCAACTGGTTATATTATATCCTGGAACACAATCTGCAATATCAACTGGTTATATTATATCCTGGAACACACTCTGCAATATCAACTGGTTATATTATATCCTGGAACACAATCTGTACTATCAACTGGTTATATTATATCATGGAACACACTAATATCAACTGGTTATATTATATCCTGGAACACAATCTGCAATATCAACTGGTTATATTATTTCATGGAACACAATCTGTACTATCAACTGGTTATATTATATCATGGAACACACTAATATCAACTGGTTATATTATATCCTGGAACACAATCTGCAATATCAACTGGTTATATTATATCCTGGAACACACTCTGCAATATCAACTGGTTATATTATTTCCTGGAACACACTCTGCAATATCAACTGGTTATATTATATCCTGGAACACACTCTGCAATATCAACTGGTTATATTATATCCTGGAACACAATCTGCAATATCAACTGGTTATATTATATCCTGGAACACACTCTGCAATATCAACTGGTTATATTATTTCCTGGAACACACTCTGCAATATCAACTGGTTATATTATATCCTGGAACACACTCTGCAATATCAACTGGTTATATTATATCATGGAACACACTCTGTCATATCAACTGGTTATATTATTTCCTGGAACACACTCTGCAATATCAACTGGTTATATTATATAATGGAACACAATCTTTAAAAAGGTAGTAACCTCAGCAGTGGTCCGTTCATAGAAGTCAATGGTGCGATGGCACAGCCTCATTTAGTTCATTTAGAACCAAAACCTTTTCCAGTGTGAAGTGATGCACATCTCACGTCTGAAACAGTGACTCTCAAAGAGAGATCATTTGAAACAGGGCTCAATTTGGTGAGTTGAAAGATCATTTTATTCAGGGTTACAAACCAATATCTGTATTTATTTATTTTTTACAAAATACAGACGTTTTATTTAGTTTATTCAGCCTGTTCATTGGAGTAAAATAAAAACATGGATGAACAATTCCACATTGAACAATGCATGGGGATGAATTATGGCCACAACATCAGTTTGTCTTTATAAAACTAATGGTTTTGCATATTTTGAGTGTGGAACTTGTCTATGTTTAGGGGGGGTTATAGCTTAGGCACTAGCAGTTCGCAAATGATTTCTATACGGAAAATAGACAGGGCGCAATTATTCCAAAACTGTAGCTCGTTGTTGAAACACATATTTCCCTAAAACTGACGTCATTTGGGAAGGAATGAAGCCTGCGTATCCCATCAGATTGTCACTTGTGCTCTCTCTCCGGCCTCGAGGTCACCAGGCTGCTCGTTATGGCGCACACCTGACACCATCGTTACGCGCACCTGCGTATCATCAGCCCCACCTGGACTCCATCACCTCCCTGATCACCTTCCCTATTTATGTCCCTCCCTTTGGTTCCTTCCCCAGGCGTTATTGTTTCTGTTTCCTGTCTGTGCGTTGTTCGTGTTTCTTGTTTTGGATAATGTTTTCATTTATTTATTAAATTATTCACTCCCTGAACTTGATTCCCGACTCCCATCACACACGTTTCACAGTTAGACACGTTTTATAGACATTTATTTATTAAATGATTCACTCCCTGAACTTGATTCCCGACTCCCAGCACACACGTTTCACAGTTAGAGACGTTTTATAGACATTTATTTATTAAATGATTCACTCCCTGAACTTGATTCCCGACTCCCAGCACACACGTTACACAGTTAGATAGGTTTTATATGTATTTCTGTAGGCCTAACGGGAGCTTGTGTGTAGACGCGGAGGGGAAAGGGGATTTAGGGAGAAGAACTGTGTGATTCTTGGCTTGGTTTCTTATTTGTTATGCCCCGCAAATACACAAGTACAATGGAACACTAGAGTCAAAGCAAATTAACGTTGTCTTCAGGGCAAAAATGAATTTTCTTTCACAAATAAACATTTATTTGCCTGTTCGGGCAGTCACAAAGCACATTCCACATTATAGCTTTACAGTATTTGAAATATATATATATATATATATATCTGGTTAAAGATGGAGTTGTGATGCCCATCCAGTACTCATGGCCATCCCTAGTAACCAATAGATGGAGTTGTGATGCCCATCCAGTACTCCTGTCCATCCCTAGTAACCAATAGATGGAGTTGTGATGCCCATCCAGTACTCATGGCCATCCCTAGTAACCAATAGATGGAGTTGTGATGCCCATCCAGTACTCATGGCCATCCCTAGTAACCAATAGATGGAGTTGTGATGCCCATCCAGTACTCATGGCCATCCCTAGTAACCAATAGATGGAGTTGTGATGCCCATCCAGTACTCATGGCCATCCCTAGTAACCGATAGATGGAGTTGTGATGCCCATCCAGTACTCCTGTCCATCCCTAGTAACCAATAGATGGAGTTGTGATGCCCATCCAGTACTCCTGTCCATCCCTAGTAACCAATAGATGGAGTTGTGATGCCCATCCAGTACTCCTGTCCATCCCTAGTAACCAATAGATGGAGTTGTGATGCCCATCCAGTACTAATGGCCATCCCTAGTAACCAATAGATGGAGTTGTGACGACCGTTCAGTACTCATGACCATCCCTAGTAACCAATAGATGGAGTTGTGATGACCGTTCGAGTACTCCTGTCCATCCCTAGTAACCAATAGATGGAGTTGTGATGCCCGTTCAGTACTCATGGCCATCCCTAGTAACCAATAGATGGAGTTGTGATGCCCGTTCAGTACTCATGGCCATCCCTAGTAACCAATAGATGGAGTTGTGATGCCCGTTCAGTACTCATGGCCATCCCTAGTAACCAATAGATGCCATAACAGTTCTGTCAGAGAAATACAGGTTAGAGACACAAACAAATCCAAGTTATCACTGTTTCTACTCCTTGAACTGAGCTGCCTGGGCCTCTATAGCCTCACCCTGGATGTCAGTCAGTACTACAGTGGGGACTACAGTGTAACGAGGCCTGGCAGAACAAATCCAATGTGCCCTCATCCATTCACCCGTCCCCCGCCTGCCTGACTGTCTGCCTGAGCCCCTCCCCAGGGAAAGACCACACTGCTACACTACACTACAGGATAACACAGGAACTATTAGACTACACTACTACACTACAGGATAACACAGGGACTATTAGACTACACTAATACACTACAGGATAACACAGGGACTATTAGACTACACTACTACACTACAGGATAACACAGGGACTATTAGACTACACTACAGGATAACACAGGGACGATTAGACTACACTACTACACTACAGGATAACACAGGGACTATTAGACTACGGTAGATACTGCAGACAAGTGAAGCTTCACATCAGTCATGCCTGGCAATGTACTAACTCCACCTCCTACAGTTCTCTTCATAAGGACACTAGCCAGTAACTCCACCTCCTACAGTTCTCTTCATAAGGACACTAGCCAGTAACTCCACCTCCTACAGTTCTCTTCATAAGGACACTAACCACAAACTCCACCTCCTACAGTTCTCTTCATAAGGACACTAGCCACTAACTCCACCTCCTACAGTTCTCTTCATAAGGACACTAGCCACTAACTCCACCTCCTACAGTTCTCTTCATAAGGACACTAGCCACTAACTCCACATCCTACAGTTCTCTTCATAAGGACACTAACCACAAACTCCACCTCCTACAGTTCTCTTCATAAGGACACTAGCCAGTAACCACACCCCCTACAGTTCTCTTCATAAGGACACTAGCCACTAACTCCACATCCTACAGTTCTCTTCATAAGGACACTAGCCAGTAACCACACCCCCTACAGTTCTCTTCATAAGGATAGCCAGTAACCACACCCCCTACAGTTCTCTTCATAAGGACAGCGAGTAACCACACCCCCTACAGTTCTCTTCATAAGGATAGCCAGTAACCACACCCCCTACAGTTCTCTTCATAAGGACAGCCAGTAACCACACCCCCTACAGTTCTCTTCATAAGGACAGCCAGTAACCACACCCCCTACAGTTCTCTTCATAAAGATAGCCAGTAACCACACCCCCTACAGTTCTCTTCATAAGGACACTAGCCAGTAACCACACCCCCTACAGTTATCTTCATAAGGACAGCCAGTAACCACACCCCCTACAGTTCTCTTCATAAGGACAGCCAGTAACCACAGCCCCTACAGTTCTCTTCATAAGGATAGCCAGTAACCACACCCCCTACAGTTCTCTTCATAAGGACAGCCAGTAACCACACCCCCTACAGTTCTCTTCATAAGGACAGCCAGTAACCACACCCCCTACAGTTCTCTTCATAAAGATAGCCAGTAACCACACCCCCTACAGTTCTCTTCATAAGGACACTAGCCAGTAACCACACCCCCTACAGTTATCTTCATAAGGATAGCCAGTAACCACACCCCCTACAGTTCTCTTCATAAGGACAGCCAGTAACCACACCCCCTACAGTTCTCTTCATAAGGACAGCCAGTAACCACGCCCCCTACAGTTCTCTTCATAAGGACAGCCAGTAACCACACCCCCTACAGTTCTCTTCATAAGGACAGCCAGTAACCACACCCCCTACAGTTCTCTTCATAAGGACAGCCAGTAACCACACCCCCTACAGTTCTCTTCATAAGGACAGCCAGTAACCACACCCCCTACAGTTCTCTTCATAAGGACAGACAGTAACCACACCCCCTACAGTTCTCTTCATAAGGACAGCCAGTAACCACACCCCCTACAGTTCTCTTCATAAGGACAGCCAGTAACCACACCCCCTACAGTTCTCTTCATAAGGACAGCCAGTAACCACACCTCCTACAGTTCTCTTCATAAGGATAGCCAGTAACCACACCCCCTACAGTTCTCTTCATAAGGACAGCCAGTAACCACACCCCCTACAGTTCTCTTCATAAGGACAGCCAGTAACCACACCCCCTACAGTTCTCTTCATAAGGATAGCCAGTAACCACACCCCCTACAGTTCTCTTCATAAGGACAGCCAGTAACCACACCCCCTACAGTTCTCTTCATAAGGACAGCCAGTAACCACACCTCCTACAGTTCTCTTCATAAGGATAGCCAGTAACCACACCCCCTACAGTTCTCTTCATAAGGACAGCCAGTAACCACACCCCCTACAGTTCTCTTCATAAGGACAGCCAGTAACCACACCCCCTACAGTTCTCTTCATAAGGACAGCCAGTAACCACACCCCCTACAGTTCTCTTCATAAGGACAGCCAGTAACCACACCCCCTCACAAAGATCAGAAATGGAAATATTAAGTTAGCCATTGTTCCGAACGTGTGAAGCATAACATTAGTCATGTTGTGTCTGCAGTCACTCCAAACTGATTTTTTATTTAACTAGGCAAGTCAGTTTAGAACTAATTCTTACTTACAATGACAGCAGGTTAACTGCCTTGTTCAGGAGCAGAACAACAGATCTTTACCTTGTCAGCTCAGGGAATCAATCTAGCAACCTTTACGGTTCCTGGCCCAACGCTCTAACCACTAGGCCACCTGCCGCCCCAGTCTTCCTCAGAATGGATGGTGAAGTGAAACATCGGCTAGTTCAACTCTACAACTCTGATTTTCAGTAACCCACAGAAGAAAGGAACTGTTTGCTATGAGTTGTGAGCCGAAAGCTCACAGTTGAGTTTGGTTTGGGGGAGCTGGAGCACAAGCACAAGCGTCCACAGCTGTGCCAATCTGTGCAAACAGAAACGCGTCTGGGAGAGAAAAGACAAATGAAAAGATGCAGTCTCTCTCTCTGCTGTCTCAAAATAGACCAGCCAGGAACAACACATGTAGATGACACAATCACAGGGAAGAGAGGAGAGCCAACCCTCCCATCTCTCTGTTTCTCCATCCAAAGGAAGAATGAGAGAATGGTAAACAAACTTGAACAAAGTAAAATACCCGTTCATCAAGACAATCACAACCATCAGGCAGCCGAAGTGGAAGGGCTGTGGGTGATTGGTTGGTCAGCCTGTCAATCAAGAGACCAAACATTCTTTTGACAAATGGTCAATTCTCACCAAGCATTAAATTCTATTAGATTTAATCTGAAACATGTCCTAAAAGATTCAGCTACTGAGGTGATTCTGGTAGGTTTCATCTGAAACATGTCCTAAAAGATTCAGCTACTGAGGTGATTCTGGTAGGTTTCATCTGAAACATGTACTAAAAGATTCAGCTACTGAGGTGATTCTGGTAGGTTTCATCTGAAACATGTACTAAAAGATTCAGCTACTGAGGTGATTCTGGTAGGTTTAATCTGAAACATGTCCTAAAAGATTCAGCTACTGAGGTGATTCTGGTAGGTTTCATCTGAAACACGTACTGAAAGATTCAGCTACTGAGGTGATTCTGGTAGGTTTCATCTGAAACACGTACTAAAAGATTCAGCTACTGAGGTGATTCTGGTAGGTTTCATCTGAAACATGTACTAAAAGATTCAGCTACTGAGGTGATTCTGGTAGGTTTCATCTGAAACATGTCCTAAAAGATTCAGCTACTGAGGTGATTCTGGTAGGTTTCATCTGAAACATGTCCTAAAAGATTCAGCTACTGAGGTGATTCTGGTAGGTTTCATCTGAAACATGTACTAAAAGATTCAGCTACTGAGGTGATTCTGGTAGGTTTCATCTGAAACATGTCCTAAAAGATTCAGCTACTGAGGTGATTCTGGTAGGTTTCATCTGAAACATGTCCTAAAAGATTCAGCTACTGAGGTGATTCTGGTAGGTTTCATCTGAAACATGTACTAAAAGATTCAGCTACTGAGGTGATTCTGGTAGGTTTCATCTGAAACATGTACTAAAAGATTCAGCTACTGAGGTGATTCTGGTAGGTTTCATCTGAAACATGTCCTAAAAGATTCAGCTACTGAGGTGATTCTGGTAGGTTTCACCTGAAACATGTACTAAAAGATTCAGCTACTGAGGTGATTCTGGTAGGTTTCATCTGAAACATGTCCTAAAAGATTCAGCTACTGAGGAGGGTGCTGTTCTGCATGATGGCTTTGACCAAGGTTGCATCCAAAATGGGACCCTATTCCCTATATAGTGCACTACATTTGACCAGGTCCTGCATAGGGTCTGGTCAAAAGTAGGACACTATGTAGGGAATAGGGTCCCATTTCAGACTCAGACCATATTACAGTGAGCAGAGAAATTAAATATTCATCAGGATTCAGGAAACCCCTTTCCACTAAAAAAGGTTTCAGGCTAAAAATACAAATAAAATACACTCCATAACAGGATTTCTGAGAGGCTATTGGGGAACATCAGCATAAAATGACAATAATTGAGATAAGAGGTAACTTGGACTGGAAAATATTTTCTAGGACATGGCCTGTATATTGCAGAGAAACTTTAGTGAACTTTTCATAAAAATGATTTAGCCTCATTTGCCAAATTAGTCCGTATATTATTATGATGATTTTATTATGATTCTGACTTCAATAGTTCAATTAATTAAATTAGTGAATCATTTCCCAACCTGTGAATGGAGGTGTCTGCCTACTAAAACTATTGCTAGCTTCTAAAATGGCACCCTATTCTCTATTTGGTACACTACTTTAGACCAGATCCCTATGAGCCCTGGTCAAAAGTAGTGCACTATATACGGAATAGAGTGCCATTTGGGACATACACTATTAACTTTTCCCCCTGCTCCAAATAGTTTCCCCCCAGGCCGGATCAACTGCCCAACGAAGAGATGATCAATTTAGGTTTTGCTGTAGCCTCATTAATCAATATGATGCGGAGTTGATGATGTCAACAGTTAAAGGTCCACGTTACCAACACTGCTTTTGATTGACCTTGGATCTGTTGTTCTGCCCTGCCCAGGACCACATCAATTACACTAGAAGGTTATGTTGCCCTGCCCAGGACAACTATCAATACACTAGAAGGTTATGTTGCTGTGCCCAGGACAACTATCAATACACTAGAAGGTTATGTTGCTCTGCCCAGGACAACTATCAATACACTAGAAGGTTATGTTGCTCTGCCCAGGACAACTATCAATACACTAGAAGGTTATGTTGCTCTGCCCAGGACAACTATCAATACACTAGAAGGTTATGTTGCTCTGCCCTGCCCAGGACCACATCAATTACACTAGAAGGTTATGTTGCTGTGCCCAGGACAACTATCAATACACTAGAAGGTTATGTTGCTCTGCCCAGGACAACTATCAATACACTAGAAGGTTATGTTGCTCTGCCCTGCCCAGGACAACTATCAATACACTAGAAGGTTATGTTGCTCTGCCCAGGACAACTATCAATACACTAGAAGGTTATGTTGCTCTGCCCAGGACAACTATCAATACACTAGAAGGTTATGTTGCTCTGCCCTGCCCAAGACAACTATCAATACACTAGAAGGTTATGTTGCTCTGCCCTGCCCAGGACAACTATCAATACACTAGAAGGTTATGTTGCTCTGCCCAGGACAACTATCAATACACTAGAAGGTTATGTTGCTCTGCCCAGGACAACTATCAATACACTAGAAGGTTATGTTGCTCTGCCCTGCCCAGGACAACTATCAATACACTAGAAGGTTATGTTGCTCTGCCCTGCCCAGGACAACTATCAATACACTAGAAGGTTATGTTGCTCTGCCCTGCCCAGGACAACTATCAATACACTAGAAGGTTATGTTGCTCTGCCCAGGACAACTATCAATACACTAGAAGGTTATGTTGCTCTGCCCTGCCCAGGACAACTATCAATACACTAGAAGGTTATGTTGCTCTGCCCTGCCCAGGACAACTATCAATACACTAGAAGGTTATGTTGCTCTGCCCTGCCCAGGACAACTATCAATACACTAGAAGGTTATGTTGCTCTGCCCAGGACAACTATCAATACACTAGAAGGTTATGTTGCTGTGCCCAGGACAACTATCAATAAACTAGAAGGTTATGTTGCTGTGCCCAGGACAACTATCAATAAACTAGAAGGTTATGTTGCTGTGCCCAGGACAACTATCAATAAACTAGAAGGTTATGTTGCTCTGCCCAGGACAACTATCAATAAACTAGAAGGTTATGTTGCTGTGCCCAGGACAACTATCAATAAACTAGAAGGTTATGTTGCTGTGCCCAGGACAACTATCAATAAACTAGAAGGTTATGTTGCTCTGCCCTGCCCAGGACAACTATCAATACACTAGAAGGTTATGTTGCTCTGCCCTGCCCAGGACAACGATCAATACACTAGAAGGTTATGTTGCTGTGCCCAAGACAACTATCAATAAACTAGAAGGTTATGTTGCTCGGCCCTGCCCAAGACAACTATCAATAAACTAGAAGGTTATGTTGCTCGGCCCTGCCCAAGACAACTATCAATAAACTAGAAGGTTATGTTGCTCTGCCCTGCCCAAGACAACTATCAATACACTAGAAGGTTATGTTGCTCGGCCCTGCCCAAGACAACTATCAATAAACTAGAAGGTTATGTTGCTCGGCCCTGCCCAAGACAACTATCAATAAACTAGAAGGTTATGTTGCTCTGCCCTGCCCAAGACAACTATCAATACACTAGAAGGTTATGTTGCTCGGCCCTGCCCAAGACAACTATCAATAAACTAGAAGGTTATGTTGCTCGGCCCTGCCCAAGACAACTATCAATAAACTAGAAGGTTATGCTGCTGTGCCCAAGACAACTATCAATAAACTAGAAGGTTATGTTGCTCGGCCCTGCCCAAAACAACTATCAATAAACTAGAAGGTTATGCTGCTGTGCCCAAGACAACTATCAATACACTAGAAGGTTATGTTGCTCGGCCCTGCCCAAAACAACTATCAATAAACTAGAAGGTTATGTTGCTGTGCCCAAGACAACTATCAATAAACTAGAAGGTTATGTTGCTCGGCCCTGCCCAAGACAACTATCAATAAACTAGAAGGTTATGTTGCTCGGCCCTGCCCAAGACAACTATCAATAAACTAGAAGGTTATGTTGCTCGGCCCTGCCCAAGACAACTATCAATAAACTAGAAGGTTATGTTGCTCGGCCCTGCCCAAGACAACTATCAATAAACTAGAAGGTTATGTTGCTCTGCCCAAGACAACTATCAATAAACTAGAAGGTTATGTTGCTCTGCCCAAGACAACTATCAATAAACTAGAAGGTTATGTTGCTGTGCCCAAGACAACTATCAATACACTAGAAGGTTATGTTGCTCTGCCCAAGACAACTATCAATAAACAAGAAGGTTTTTGTTCAACATGATTTCCATGTAATGAATCAGTAAGTTGATCCTATTGTTCCAAACTACACGGGGCTTTAAGTTAGGGCCTAATCATCAGGTGTAGCCAACACTGGTGAAATGACATGTCATGGGTAACCATGACCACGTATCACATCAAAATATGAATACAATGACCAAAAGTGTACTTACTGCACACCACACATTCCATCAAAGAAATAGATCAGCCCCGAGTATCAGATTCTGCCTGTCTATGGATCTCTGCAGGCTTAATCTCGTTTAAAAACATGACGTCCTTTCATCAGAACCCACATACTGTAACGGGCATACAGTGCATTCAGACAGTATTCAGACCCCTTCACTTAAAATGGATGACTTTTTTTTTTAAATCCTCAACAATCTATACACAATACTCCATAATGACAAAGCATTTTCTTTTACTTAAATTTTTTTTTAAAAACTTTTACAATTTTTTTAAATATTTTTTTTTACAAATGTATAAAACATAAAAACTGAAATACCTTATTTACACAAGTATTCAGACCCTTTGCTATGATACTCGAAATTGAACTCAGGTGCATCCGGTTTCCATTGATCATCCTTGAGATGTTTCTAGAACTTCATTTGAGTCCACCTGTGGTAAATTCAATTGATTGGACATGATTTGGAAACGCACACACTGCACAGTTGGCAGTGCATGTCAGAGCAAAAACCAAGCCATGAGGTCAAAGGAATTGTCCGTAGAGCTCCGAGACAGGATCGTGTAGAGGCACAGATCTGGGGAAGCATTGAAGGTCCCCAAGAACCCAATGGCCTCCATCATTCTTAAATGGAAGAAGTTTGGAACCACCAAAGCTTTTCCTTAGAGCTGGCCGCCCTGCCAAACAACACCCAGCAATTGGGGGAGAAGGGCCTTGGTCAGGGAGGTGACCAAGAACCCGATGGTCACTCTGACAGAGCTCCAGAGTTCCTATGTGGAGATGGGAGAACCTTCCAGAAGGACAACCATCTCTGCAGCACTCCACCAATCAGGTCTTTATAGTAGAGTGACCAGATGGAAGCTACTCAGTAAAAGCACATGACAACCCACTTGGAGTTTGGCAAAAGGCACCTAAAGGACTCCCAGACCATGAGAAACAAGATTTTATGGTCTGATGAAACCAAGATTGAACTCTTTGCCCTGAATGCCAAGCGTAATGTGTGGAGGAAACCTGGCACAGCTCATCACCTGGCCATTACCATCCCTACGGTTAAGTATGGTGGTGGCAGCATCACGCTGTGGGGATGTTTTTCAGCGGCAGGGACTGGGAGACTAGTCAGGATAGAGGGAAAGATGAACGGAGCAACGTACAGAGAGATCTTTCATGAAAACCTGCTCAGGAGCGCTCAGGATCTCATACAGGGTCGAAGGTTCACCTTCCAACAGGACAACGACCCTAAGTGTAACAGTATAACTTTAGACCGTCCCCTCGCCCATACCCGGGCGCGAACCAGGGACCCTCTGCACACATCAACAACAGTCACCCACGAAGCATCGTTACCCATCGCTCCACAAAAGCCACGGCCCTTGCAGAGCAAAGGGGAACTACTACTTCAAGGTCTCAGAGTAAGTGACGTCACCGGTTGAAACGCTATTTAGCGCGTACCCCCGCTAACTAAGCTAGCCGTTTCACATCCGTTACATCAGCACGCAGCCAAGACAACGCAGGAGTGGCTTAGGGACAAGTCTCTGAATGTCCTTGATTGGCCCAGCCAGAGCCCAGACTTGAACCTGATGCAACATCTCTGGAGAGACCTGAAAATAGCTGTGCAGCGACGCTCCCAAACCACCCTGACAGAGCTTGAGAGGATCTGCAGAGAAGAATGGGAGAATCTCCCCAAAGACAGGTGTGCCAAGCTTGTAGCGTCATATCCAAGAAGACTCAAGGCTGTAATCACTGCCAAAGAGTAAAGGGTCTGAATACTTATGTAAATGTGATATTTCCATTTTTTATTTTTAATACATTTGCAAAAATGTCTAAAAATCTGTATTTGCTTTGTCATTATGGGCTATTGTGGGTAGATTGATGAGAAAAACAACTATTTAATCATTTTTTTAATTTTAGACCTTAAACTGTGCCCAGTGGGTAGTGACCAATATTTTGTTTCATTTCCTCCAGTTTTACTCTGCAAAAATAGAGAAGGACCGAGTCTATCATATAAAATAGTGACTCATCTTTGCCAGAACAATAGTCTACCTGGCGATGTTATTGATCATGGTCATAGTTCAGATAGGCCTAGTTTGGGTGGCTTCTGGCTAGATGTCTAAATATAGCTGTAACATCGCACTGTCTTCAATATTACGGAACGAAGATGCCTAATTGTGAGGAGGAACAGCAAGCAGGCTGCCATCCAAAGTGGTGCAGACAGAATATGCTTTCCATCTGATCCTGCAACCTCCACTACAAGTAGGCTGAATGATTTAGCTACCTCTGGACTCTAGAGAAGTGACATGATATATCCCTAGTTGATTCTGCTCTGGCCTCTAGAGAAGTGACATGATGTATCCCTAGTTGATTCTGCTCTAGACTCTAGAGAAGTGACATGATATATCCCTAGTTGATTCTGCTCTAGGCTCTAGAGAAGTGGCATGATATATCCCTAGTTGATTCTGCTCTGGACTCTAGAGAAGTGACATGATATATCCCTAGTTGATTCTGCTCTAGACTCTAGAGAAGTGACATGATATATCCCTAGTTGACTCTGCTCTGGACTTTAGAGAAGTGACATGATATATCCCTAGTTGATTCTGCTCTGGCCTCTAGAGAAGTGACATGATATATCCCTAGTTGACTCTGCTCTGGCCTCTAGAGAAGTGACATGATATATCCCTAGTTGATTCTGCTCTGGCCTCTAGAGAAGTGACATGATATATCCCTAGTTGATTCTGCTCTAGACTCTAGAGAAGTGACATGATATATCCCTAGTTGATTCTGCTCTAGACTGAAATTAGGCAAACTATTCGAATTTTAGCAACCAGGAAAGCGGTTTCAGCATATTGCACCTTTAAGGATGAAGAGAACCTGTTATAAGCATGTATACCTTAAGGATGAAGAGAACCTGCTATAAGCATGTATACCTTAAGGATGAAGAGAACCTGTTATAAGCATGTATACCTTAAGGATGAAGAGAACCTGTTATAAGCATGTATACCTTAAGGATAAAGAGTAAAATGTTACTGTGCATTTCACATAAGACTTCCTGAAGAATCGACTGTGTGACACTGATGCCGTCATGGTCTTACCTTGTGCCTGCACTTCAGAACCACTCCATAGGCTCCTGGAGAGAGAAGAGAGGAGAACGCTTAGCAACAGGGATTTATCCAAACATGACTTATATTTGTATTAATGGTTCGGCTAAAAAAAGTTGTGAAATCGTACTATAAAGAGTTGATATTCTCTAAACAAGGTGAGTGAACTGGAGCTCATCTTCACTATGTTCTGTAGTCATTCAAGGGTGAAGAAACAGTCTTGGGAGATGTCATGCACCTCAGCTCATGCCCACTTTATGCTCATCCATATTTCAAAGATGAAGACTTCAACTGTGAACCCTTCATTTGGCTTTCTGGCTTTGTTTTTTTAAATATATATATATATATATATATGTATATATATGTAATGCTGTTTACCCTTTTTCTCCCCAATTTTGTGATATGCAATTGGTAGTTACAGTCTTGTCTCATTGCTGCAACTCCCGTACGGACTCGGGAGAGGCGAAGGTCGAGGGCTGTGCGTCCTCCAAAACACAACCCAACCAAGCCACATTGCTTCTTGACAAGCCAGCCACACCAATGTGTTGGAGCAAACACCCTGCACCTGGCGACCATGTCAGTGTGCACTGCTCCCCGGCCACAGGAGTCGCTAGAGCGCGATGGGACAAGGACATCCCTGCCGGCCAAACCCTCCTCTAACCCGGACGACGCTGGGCCAATTGTGTGCCTCCCCATGGGTCTCCCGGTCGCAGACGGCTGCGACAGAGCCTGGACTCGAACCGGGATCTCTAGTGGCACAGCTACTTAGACCAAAGCACCACTCGGGAGGCCCACTGCTTTCTGGCATTCTGACAGATGCTGTCAGAGCAAACCTGATTCCTCCATTACCTACATGACAACATGACCGGTCAGGAGGTAGTCAGTTGATAGTCAGTGGATAGTCAGTTTATAGTCAGTTTATAGTCAGTTTATAGTCAGTGGATATTCAGTTTATAGTCAGTT
This sequence comes from Oncorhynchus mykiss, assembly GCF_013265735.2. Lineage (NCBI taxonomy): Eukaryota > Metazoa > Chordata > Actinopteri > Salmoniformes > Salmonidae > Oncorhynchus > Oncorhynchus mykiss. The sequence goes on from NC_048571.1 coordinate 1,538,544, forward strand.
TATAGTCAGTTTATAGTCAGTTGTTAGTTGGTGGATAGTCAGTCTATAGTCAGTGAATAGTCATCACATAGCCAGTAGATAGTCTGTGAATAGTCATCACATAGCCAGTAGATAATTATTGAAGTCATCACATAGCCAGTAGATAGTCTGTGAATAGTCATCACATAGACAGTAGATAGTCTGTGAATAGTCATCACATAGCCAGTAGATAGTCTGTGAATAGTCATCACATAGCCAGTAGATAGTCAGTGAATAGTCATCACATAGCCAGTAGATAGTCTGTGAATAGTCATCACATAGCCAGTAGATAGTCTGTGAATAGTCATCACATAGCCAGTAGATAGTCTGTGAATAGTCATCACATAGCCAGTAGATAGTCTGTGAATAGTCATCACATAGCCAGTAGATAGTCTGTGAATAGTCATCACATAGCCAGTAGATAGTCAGTGAATAGTCATCACATAGCCAGTAGATAGTCTGTGAATAGTCATCACATAGCCAGTAGATAGTCAGTGAATAGTCATCACATAGCCAGTAGATAGTCTGTGAATAGTCATCACATAGCCAGTAGATAGTCTGTGAATAGTCATCACTAGTCTGTGAATAGTCATCACATAGCCAGTAGATAGTCTGTGAATAGTCATCACATAGCCAGTAGATAGTCAGTGAATAGTCATCACATAGCCAGTAGATAGTCTGTGAATAGTCATCACATAGCCAGTAGATAGTCTGTGAATAGTCATCACATAGCCAGTAGATAGTCTGTGAATAGTCATCACATAGCCAGTAGATAGTCTGTGAATAGTCATCACTAGTCTGTGAATAGTCATCACATAGCCAGTAGATAGTCTGTGAATAGTCATCACATAGCCAGTAGATAGTCAGTGAATAGTCATCACATAGCCAGTAGATAGTCTGTGAATAGTCATCACATAGCCAGTAGATAGTCTGTGAATAGTCATCACATAGCCAGTAGATAGTCTGTGAATAGTCATCACATAGCCAGTAGATAGTCTGTGAATAGTCATCACATAGCCAGTAGATAGTCTGTGAATAGTCATCACATAGCCAGTAGATAGTCTGTGAATAGTCATCACATAGCCAGTAGATAGTCTGTGAATAGTCATCACATAGCCAGTAGATAGTCAGTGAATAGTCATCACATAGCCAGTAGATAGTCTGTGAATAGTCATCACATAGCCAGTAGATAGTCTGTGAATAGTCATCACATAGCCAGTAGATAGTCTGTGAATAGTCATCACATAGCCAGTAGATAGTCTGTGAATAGTCATCACATAGCCAGTAGATAGTCTGTGAATAGTCATCACATAGCCAGTAGATAGTCTGTGAATAGTCATCACATAGCCAGTAGATAGTCAGTGAATAGTCATCACATAGCCAGTAGATAGTCTGTGAATAGTCATCACATAGCCAGTAGATAGTCTGTGAATAGTCATCACATAGCCAGTAGATAGTCTGTGAATAGTCATCACATAGCCAGTAGATAGTCTGTGAATAGTCATCACTAGTCTGTGAATAGTCATCACATAGCCAGTAGATAGTCTGTGAATAGTCATCACATAGCCAGTAGATAGTCTGTGAATAGTCATCACATAGCCAGTAGATAGTCTGTGAATAGTCATCACATAGCCAGTAGATAGTCTGTGAATAGTCATCACATAGCCAGTAGATAGTCTGTGAATAGTCATCACTAGTCTGTGAATAGTCATCACATAGCCAGTAGATAGTCTGTGAATAGTCATCACATAGCCAGTAGATAGTCTGTGAATAGTCATCACTAGTCTGTGAATAGTCATCACATAGCCAGTAGATAGTCAGTGAATAGTCATCACATAGCCAGTAGATAGTCTGTGAATAGTCATCACATAGCCAGTAGATAGTCAGTGAATAGTCATCACATAGCCAGTAGATAGTCTGTGAATAGTCATCACATAGCCAGTAGATAGTCTGTGAATAGTCATCACATAGCCAGTAGATAGTCTGTGAATAGTCATCACATAGCCAGTAGATAGTCTGTGAATAGTCATCACATAGCCAGTAGATAGTCTGTGAATAGTCATCACATAGCCAGTAGATAGTCAGTGAATAGTCATCACATAGCCAGTAGATAGTCTGTGAATAGTCATCACATAGCCAGTAGATAGTCAGTGAATAGTCATCACATAGCCAGTAGATAGTCTGTGAATAGTCATCACATAGCCAGTAGATAGTCTGTGAATAGTCATCACTAGTCTGTGAATAGTCATCACATAGCCAGTAGATAGTCTGTGAATAGTCATCACATAGCCAGTAGATAGTCAGTGAATAGTCATCACATAGCCAGTAGATAGTCTGTGAATAGTCATCACATAGCCAGTAGATAGTCTGTGAATAGTCATCACATAGCCAGTAGATAGTCTGTGAATAGTCATCACATAGCCAGTAGATAGTCTGTGAATAGTCATCACTAGTCTGTGAATAGTCATCACATAGCCAGTAGATAGTCTGTGAATAGTCATCACATAGCCAGTAGATAGTCAGTGAATAGTCATCACATAGCCAGTAGATAGTCTGTGAATAGTCATCACATAGCCAGTAGATAGTCTGTGAATAGTCATCACATAGCCAGTAGATAGTCTGTGAATAGTCATCACATAGCCAGTAGATAGTCTGTGAATAGTCATCACATAGCCAGTAGATAGTCTGTGAATAGTCATCACATAGCCAGTAGATAGTCTGTGAATAGTCATCACATAGCCAGTAGATAGTCTGTGAATAGTCATCACATAGCCAGTAGATAGTCAGTGAATAGTCATCACATAGCCAGTAGATAGTCTGTGAATAGTCATCACATAGCCAGTAGATAGTCTGTGAATAGTCATCACATAGCCAGTAGATAGTCTGTGAATAGTCATCACATAGCCAGTAGATAGTCTGTGAATAGTCATCACATAGCCAGTAGATAGTCTGTGAATAGTCATCACATAGCCAGTAGATAGTCTGTGAATAGTCATCACATAGCCAGTAGATAGTCAGTGAATAGTCATCACATAGCCAGTAGATAGTCTGTGAATAGTCATCACATAGCCAGTAGATAGTCTGTGAATAGTCATCACATAGCCAGTAGATAGTCTGTGAATAGTCATCACATAGCCAGTAGATAGTCTGTGAATAGTCATCACTAGTCTGTGAATAGTCATCACATAGCCAGTAGATAGTCTGTGAATAGTCATCACATAGCCAGTAGATAGTCTGTGAATAGTCATCACATAGCCAGTAGATAGTCTGTGAATAGTCATCACATAGCCAGTAGATAGTCTGTGAATAGTCATCACATAGCCAGTAGATAGTCTGTGAATAGTCATCACTAGTCTGTGAATAGTCATCACATAGCCAGTAGATAGTCTGTGAATAGTCATCACATAGCCAGTAGATAGTCTGTGAATAGTCATCACTAGTCTGTGAATAGTCATCACATAGCCAGTAGATAGTCAGTGAATAGTCATCACATAGCCAGTAGATAGTCTGTGAATAGTCATCACATAGCCAGTAGATAGTCTGTGAATAGTCATCACATAGCCAGTAGATAGTCTGTGAATAGTCATCACATAGCCAGTAGATAGTCTGTGAATAGTCATCACATAGCCAGTAGATAGTCTGTGAATAGTCATCACATAGCCAGTAGATAGTCTGTGAATAGTCATCACATAGCCAGTAGATAGTCAGTGAATAGTCATCACATAGCCAGTAGATAGTCTGTGAATAGTCATCACATAGCCAGTAGATAGTCTGTGAATAGTCATCACTAGTCTGTGAATAGTCATCACATAGACAGTAGATAGTCTGTGAATAGTCATCACATAGCCAGTAGATAGTCTGTGAATAGTCATCACATAGCCAGTAGATAGTCTGTGAATAGTCATCACATAGCCAGTAGATAGTCTGTGAATAGTCATCACATAGCCAGTAGATAGTCAGTGAATAGTCATCACATAGCCAGTAGATAGTCTGTGAATAGTCATCACATAGCCAGTAGATAGTCTGTGAATAGTCATCACTAGTCTGTGAATAGTCATCACATAGACAGTAGATAGTCTGTGAATAGTCATCACATAGCCAGTAGATAGTCTGTGAATAGTCATCACATAGCCAGTAGATAGTCTGTGAATAGTCATCACATAGCCAGTAGATAGTCTGTGAATAGTCATCACATAGCCAGTAGATAGTCAGTGAATAGTCATCACATAGCCAGTAGATAGTCTGTGAATAGTCATCACATAGCCAGTAGATAGTCTGTGAATAGTCATCACATAGCCAGTAGATAGTCTGTGAATAGTCATCACATAACCAGTAGATAGTCTGTGAATAGTCATCACATAGCCAGTAGATAGTCTGTGAATAGTCATCACATAGCCAGTAGATAGTCTGTGAATAGTCATCACATAGCCAGTAGATAGTCTGTGAATAGTCATCACATAGCCAGTAGATAGTCTGTGAATAGTCATCACATAGCCAGTAGATAGTCTGTGAATAGTCATCACATAGCCAGTAGATAGTCTGTGAATAGTCATCACATAGCCAGTAGATAGTCAGTGAATAGTCATCACTAGTCTGTGAATAGTCATCACATAGCCAGTAGATAGTCTGTGAATAGTCATCACATAGCCAGTAGATAGTCTGTGAATAGTCATCACATAGCCAGTAGATAGTCTGTGAATAGTCATCACATAGCCAGTAGATAGTCTGTGAATAGTCATCACATAGCCAGTAGATAGTCTGTGAATAGTCATCACATAGCCAGTAGATAGTCTGTGAATAGTCATCACATTGCCAGTAGATAGTCTGTGAATAGTCATCACATAGCCAGTAGATAGTCAGTGAATAGTCATCACATAGCCAGTAGATAGTCTGTGAATAGTCATCACATAGCCAGTAGATAGTCTGTGAATAGTCATCACATAGCCAGTAGATAGTCTGTGAATAGTCATCACATAGCCAGTAGATAGTCAGTGAATAGTCATCACATAGCCAGTAGATAGTCTGTGAATAGTCATCACATAGCCAGTAGATAGTCTGTGAATAGTCATCACATAGCCAATAGATAGTCTGTGAATAGTCATCACATAGCCAGTAGATAGTCTGTGAATAGTCATCCCTAGTCTGTGAATAGTCATCACATAGACAGTAGATAGTCTGTGAATAGTCATCACATAGCCAGTAGATAGTCTGTGAATAGTCATCACATAGCCAGTAGATAGTCTGTGAATAGTCATCACATAGCCAGTAGATAGTCTGTGAATAGTCATCACATAGCCAGTAGATAGTCTGTGAATAGTCATCACATAGCCAGTAGATAGTCTGTGAATAGTCATCACTAGTCTGTGAATAGTCATCACATAGACAGTAGATAGTCTGTGAATAGTCATCACATAGCCAGTAGATAGTCTGTGAATAGTCATCACATAGCCAGTAGATAGTCTGTGAATAGTCATCACATAGCCAGTAGATAGTCAGTGAATAGTCATCACATAGCCAGTAGATAGTCTGTGAATAGTCATCACTAGTCTGTGAATAGTCATCACATAGCCAGTAGATAGTCAGTGAATAGTCATCACATAGCCAGTAGATAGTCTGTGAATAGTCATCACATAGCCAGTAGATAGTCTGTGAATAGTCATCACATAGCCAGTAGATAGTCTGTGAATAGTCATCACATAGCCAGTAGATAGTCTGTGAATAGTCATCACATAGCCAGTAGATAGTCAGTGAATAGTCATCACATAGCCAGTAGATAGTCTGTGAATAGTCATCACATAGCCAGTAGATAGTCTGTGAATAGTCATCACATAGCCAGTAGATAGTCTGTGAATAGTCATCACATAGCCAGTAGATAGTCTGTGAATAGTCATCACTAGTCTGTGAATAGTCATCACATAGCCAGTAGATAGTCTGTGAATAGTCATCACATAGCCAGTAGATAGTCTGTGAATAGTCATCACATAGCCAGTAGATAGTCTGTGAATAGTCATCACATAGCCAGTAGATAGTCTGTGAATAGTCATCACATAGCCAGTAGATAGTCTGTGAATAGTCATCACATAGCCAGTAGATAGTCTGTGAATAGTCATCACTAGTCTGTGAATAGTCATCACATAGCCAGTAGATAGTCTGTGAATAGTCATCACATAGCCAGTAGATAGTCTGTGAATAGTCATCACATAGCCAGTAGATAGTCTGTGAATAGTCATCACTAGTCTGTGAATAGTCATCACATAGCCAGTAGATAGTCTGTGAATAGTCATCACATAGCCAGTAGATAGTCAGTGAATTTCAATCTGCTACTGAAAAATGGACTTCTCTATTATCTTCAGAACTACATGTCAGATATGCCAATCACCTAATAATAAATGACTGTACGAAATGCAGAATGTACCCCATTCATCGCTCTTGAAAACCAACTTACTAACTTCCTGATATGAAGTTCCTGTCCGTGTCACTCATAGTGTCTTGACGGGAGAAGAAAAGCCTCTTCCATGATATGTTCTATAACTGGTGGTCCCTCCCCTCCTTTGTTGCTTCACTTCCTGAATTGAGGAGAGTTGGAAACTCATCACCCCCTGGGTGATGGGTGACAAGTAATCTGTGTGATGAGGATCCTTCCGTCAACAAATGGCATGGGAATGAAATGACTCATCTGATCTAGCGTTAAATTGTATTAGTGGAGGGACCAGTGAAGGAACCATGGGCCAGGGAAGAAGCCGGTCATTTATACCCCAGCTCGGAGTATCTCTCCCTGGCCTGAGAGAGGCTTGCCACTCCCTCGCCCTGTAGCCCTGGGCTATCAGCCTCAGCCCTTCAGCCAGTCAACCACATATACAGGAGAATTCAGGGGCTAAAGAGCTACTGAAGAAGATGATTGCACACTCTTCCTCCATCTAATGTCATTTATTCACATATTAAGTGCATTTTGACATGAAATGACAGTTAGATCAGTTAGAGGAAAGAAAAAGTGCGTAGCTCAAGAGATGAAGACATTATTTTTCAAATCTCCAGTTCTGAATCTGAAAGGGAACGGATGAAGAGCCAGTCGTGCAAATAGAAAAAGGTCAACGAGTGTGATGTTGTCCGTTTGGCGGTGGTTTCTGGGAAGGGTTTCACGGGCACAGCAGCTACAAGGCCTAGCCAGAGGACACATGGAGAGGTGGAGACAGTTTTAGCCCACTGTAGACCCTCCGGTTAAGTGGCGGCTGTTCAGAACTGGGAACACGATGGGCACTTTAGAATAATAATTTATCTCTAGTTCTGCAAACAGTGTTTTTGGACACAGTACTGAGAACTCCTTTATGTTAACCCGCTGATCGTTGTAAACGTTTTCAGTCACAGCCATAAGTAACATAGTGATAACAAGGTCAGAGAGGGTTTTGGCTTTCAGCTTCGACCATCACACCAACATCACTAAAAACAACCCACAAATAAACACATTAGTGTAAAACAGTCGTGTTCCCTTTGACAGTGTAATTCAGTAGTTGTAAATAATGATCAACTTACCTTCACCTACAATGCCAAGGACTTCAAATTTATTCATCACATCACCGATGTCAGTGGTCTTCATGAAGAGGAAAGCAGCTGAGAGGAGCAGGAAGGTCTTAGAGAAGAGAGAACTCCAGGCCGGACTGAGACCAGAGTTTTACCACGCAACACAGAGGAGAGTCCTGGAGGAGTCTCCTCATCTTCTCTCGCTCTCTCTTTGACTCTCTCTTTCTCTCTCTCACACACACACACACTCTCTCTCTCTCTCTGCCTCTCTCTCTCTCTGTCTCTCTCGCTCTCTGCCTCTCTCTCTCTCTCTCGCTTTTCACTCACTCTCACTCGCTTTTCACTCACTCTCACTCTTTCACTTTCTCTCACAAATCTCTCTCTTCCTCAAACATTATTTATCTTGCAGTCTCTCTGTCTCTCACACCCCACACCCCACACACTCTTACCTGAAAAAAACAGAGGGAAAATAGGGAAAGTGTGAAGGTCACACAGTGCAGATCAGCTGGAGGTCCCAGCTAACTTCATGCCTTTCTGCTGCCTGTGTGACAGCTAGAGACACACACACACACATGCACACACACACACATATATATACACACACACACACACACACACACACACACACACACACACACACACACACACACACACACACACACACACAAACATACACACGCACATATACACACACATATATACACACACACACACACACACACGCACACACGCACACACACACACACAGTCTTGCGCAGCTAACCTTGTGGGGACATACAATTCACTCCCATTCAAAATTATATTTTCCTTAACCCCTAACACTAAACCTAAACCCTAAACCCCCTAGAAATAGCATTTGACCTTGTGGGGGCTAACAAAATGTCCCCAGTTGGTCCAATTTTTGTTTATTTACTATTCTAGTAGGGGACTTCTGGTCCCTACAAGTATAGTTAAATACGTCCACACATATACACACACGCACGCACACACACACACACACACACACACACACACAAACACACACACACACACACAAACACACACACCCACGTCACATTTCATCACACGTCAAATCACATCACGTACAGATGGTAGTCAGTACATACAGCACAGCAACATTTCATTGGGTCTCCCTCCCTCCCTCCCTCCCTCCCTCCCTCTCTCTCTCTCTCTCTCTCCCTCCCTCCCTCCCTCCCTCCCTCCCTCCCTCCCTCCCTCCCTCCCTCCCTCCCTCCCTCCCTCCCTCCCTCCCTCCCTCCCTCCCTCCCTCCCTCCCTCCCCTGAAGGAAGACATTACAGAAACAGAAACCATCAGGGATGGAAACGCGACCTTCTAAATGGTAAAGTGGAAACGATCGATATGACATATGTACAGGATAAAACCCTAACGTAGATGTCATGCAGTCATTAGGTAGGACTGTGAAAGACTGGGACACTGCTGAACTGGGTCCTACAACAACCTCGTTTTGGGGAGTATGTGTTGGGGAATCACAGACACTGCCGAACTGGGTCCTACAACAACCTCGTTTTGGGGAGTATGTGTTGGGGAATCACAGACACTGCCGAACTGGGTCCTACAACAACCTCGTTTTGGGGAGTATGTGTTGGGGGAATCACAGACACTGCCGAACTGGGTCCTACAACAACCTCGTTTTGGGGAGTATGTGTTGGGGAATCACAGACACTGCCGAACTGGGTCCTACAACAACCTCGTTTTGGGGAGTATGTGTTGGGGGAATCACAGACACTGCCGAACTGGGTCCTACAACAACCTTGTTTTGGGGAGTATGTGTTGGGGGAATCACAGACACTGCCGAACTGGGTCCTACAACAACCTCGTTTTGGGGAGTATGTGTTGGGGGAATCACAGACACTGCCGAACTGGGTCCTACAACAACCTCGTTTTGGGGAGTATGTGTTGGTGAATCACAGACACTGCCGAACTGGGTCCTACAACAACCTCGTTTTGGGGAGTATGTGTTGGGGGAATCACAGACACTGCCGAACTGGGTCCTACAACAACCTCGTTTTGGGGAGTATGTGTTGGGGGAATCACAGACACTGCCGAACTGGGTCCTACAACAACCTTGTTTTGGGGAGTATGTGTTGGGGGAATCACAGACACTGCCGAACTGGGTCCTACAACAACCTCGTTTTGGGGAGTATGTGTTGGGGAATCACAGACACTGCCGAACTGGGTCCTACAACAACCTCGTTTTGGGGAGTATGTGTTGGGGGAATCACAGACACTGCCGAACTGGGTCCTACAACAACCTCGTTTTGGGGAGTATGTGTTGGGGGAATCACAGACACTGCCGAACTGGGTCCTACAACAACCTCGTTTTGGGGAGTATGTGTTGGGGAATCACAGACACTGCCGAACTGGGTCCTACAACAACCTCGTTTTGGGGAGTATGTGTTGGGGGAATCACAGACACTGCCGAACTGGGTCCTACAACAACCTCGTTTTGGGGAGTATGTGTTGGGGAATCACAGACACTGCCGAACTGGGTCCTACAACAACCTCGTTTTGGGGAGTATGTGTTGGGGGAATCACAGACACTGCCGAACTGGGTCCTACAACAACCTCGTTTTGGGGAGTATGTGTTGGGGGAATCACAGACACTGCCGAACTGGGTCCTACAACAACCTCGTTTTGGGGAGTATGTGTTGGGGGAATCACAGACACTGCCGAACTGGGTCCTACAACAACCTCGTTTTGGGGAGTATGTGTTGGGGAATCACAGACACTGCCGAACTGGGTCCTACAACAACCTCGTTTTGGGGAGTATGTGTTGGGGAATCACAGACACTGCCGAACTGGGTCCTACAACAACCTCGTTTTGGGGAGTATGTGTTGGGGGAATCACAGACACTGCCGAACTGGGTCCTACAACAACCTCGTTTTGGGGAGTATGTGTTGGGGAATCACAGACACTGCCGAACTGGGTCCTACAACAACCTCGTTTTGGGGAGTATGTGTTGGGGAATCACAGACACTGCCGAACTGGGTCCTACAACAACCTCGTTTTGGGGAGTATGTGTTGGGGAATCACAGACACTGCCGAACTGGGTCCTACAACAACCTCGTTTTGGGGAGTATGTGTTGGGGAATCACAGACACTGCCGAACTGGGTCCTACAACAACCTCGTTTTGGGGAGTATGTGTTGGGGGAATCACAGACACTGCCGAACTGGGTCCTACAACAACCTCGTTTTGGGGAGTATGTGTTGGGGAATCACAGACACTGCCGAACTGGGTCCTACAACAACCTCGTTTTGGGGAGTATGTGTTGGGGGAATCACAGACACTGCCGAACTGGGTCCTACAACAACCTTGTTTTGGGGAGTATGTGTTGGGGGAATCACAGACACTGCCGAACTGGGTCCTACAACAACCTCGTTTTGGGGAGTATGTGTTGGGGGAATCACAGACACTGCCGAACTGGGTCCTACAACAACCTCGTTTTGGGGAGTATGTGTTGGTGAATCACAGACACTGCCGAACTGGGTCCTACAACAACCTCGTTTTGGGGAGTATGTGTTGGGGGAATCACAGACACTGCCGAACTGGGTCCTACAACAACCTCGTTTTGGGGAGTATGTGTTGGGGGAATCACAGACACTGCCGAACTGGGTCCTACAACAACCTTGTTTTGGGGAGTATGTGTTGGGGGAATCACAGACACTGCCGAACTGGGTCCTACAACAACCTCGTTTTGGGGAGTATGTGTTGGGGAATCACAGACACTGCCGAACTGGGTCCTACAACAACCTCGTTTTGGGGAGTATGTGTTGGGGGAATCACAGACACTGCCGAACTGGGTCCTACAACAACCTCGTTTTGGGGAGTATGTGTTGGGGGAATCACAGACACTGCCGAACTGGGTCCTACAACAACCTCGTTTTGGGGAGTATGTGTTGGGGAATCACAGACACTGCCGAACTGGGTCCTACAACAACCTCGTTTTGGGGAGTATGTGTTGGGGGAATCACAGACACTGCCGAACTGGGTCCTACAACAACCTCGTTTTGGGGAGTATGTGTTGGGGAATCACAGACACTGCCGAACTGGGTCCTACAACAACCTCGTTTTGGGGAGTATGTGTTGGGGAATCACAGTCAAAATAAGGAATGAAATGAATGCTGTAAATATCATTACAAAAAGGACGTGGATAATCAGTGCATATTTCCAAATGCCGGTGATCCCTGGACCGCTTGGCTGGCAACATGTTACAGCTGAAGTTTTCCACTACAGTAGCCTTGGTAATAACTGCACAGTCAGTGTCCTCCACATCATGTGTGGCAAACAAACACTCTGGAATCAACTCCCATAGGCAGGACTTCCACATAGTTAAGAAGGAACATGAGTCTAAAAACAGCAGCTGACCCCAACCATTTTCCTTAGAGGTATGTTCTGCACTTAGGAAAACGCCCGCACAGAAAACACACGAAGGAGAAAAAAAAAACACATCAAAAAAATTTAGAAACTGTAGTTTAAAATACTCTGCACATTGTTGGCTTATGGAATGTACTGTTCTGTGCTAACTAACTGCAGTTATTAGTCCATTAAATCATTAAATGAGGAAATAGCACTAGATTAGTATAACTAACCCAAAATAGACCACAGCCTGTCCTTCCAACGGGGGCTAACCAATTAGAATGGGTAGAACAAGCAAGGAGGTGGGCAGAGCCAATCAGGAGCTAGCAAGACCCTATTTGAGCGTTCTAGCATGTATTTGCATATTTCTGTTAGGGAACGCCTACTCTGTGCAATAACTAAATTCTCCCTTCGCACTCTGTCTAAACAACTATTCATTTATTTACTTTGGCAAAGGGTAAAATCTGTCTAAAACTTAGTCCACTCTGTTCATAATAGATTCTAGTTTTGGGAACAGAAAATTGCATTGAGATCAAATGTTTCATCGATGAGAAAATGTGCAGAACGTGGCCAAAATCTTCTCCCACTGCCGGCCACTGGGCTTCCTGTCACTACCATATTTGGAGGTGAGTGGAAACGCCAACCGGATGCTTCAGATGTATACATCTGGTGAAACATCATTGTTCTATCTGTGGACTAACCTAGAAAACAGAGGCAGTGGTTCCCAAAAGCTCAACATCTACAACTGTTACGTTGTAGGAAATACCCCAGACTAGGTCTGGCAACAGGCAAATGAACAGATACAAACTAGTCCCTGCTGCTATTCTGGGGTTGCTACATCCCACAGGTTCATAACTTGAAATGATGAATGATGGATTGTATGTATGTGTATGTATGTGTGTGTGTATGTGTGTGTGTGTGTGTGTGTGTGTGTGTGTGTGTGCGTGTGTGTGTGTGTGTGTGTGTGTGTGTGTGTGTGTGTGCGTTGGTGTGACAGAGTGAGAGAGAGCGAAAGAGAGACAGTGAGACACAGAGAGTGAGAGAGAGAGAGAGAGAGAGAGAGAGAGAGAGAGAGAGAGAGAGAGAGCTGGTGTGCGATGAAACTGCGTCTCTAAATCGCAGTGACGCTAAAGCAAAGCAAAACAGCATTCCTATAGCCTGCTCTGTCAGCCTCCCACTCCTGCATCACCATGTAATGTAGGCAGCCTATGTAGGCTATGCCATGTATCGATCACGATGTCTAGCAACACACGGCTTTACCAAAACCTGATTCCATTCTCATGACAAATGAGATGTTATGTCTGTGATATAACAGAATGACAGAAGGACATCTGGATAATAAGCTCGTATAATTGTCATCAGGTTGACTGTAAGCTATGTCTGCCTGTGCAGTCTATGGAAAAAAAGCTCGATCTGCACTGACTGAATAACACCATGTCCATGAAAATGATGCTGTGGTGTGATGGTGGAGACAGAACAGAACAACAGCATACTAAACGGGGAAAACACATTTAACGGTTAAACGATCCAATACTCACTCAGTCAGATCTTTGAAACGGATAAAACGATTCCACCTGCATCATCCTTTAACGAAGTGTCGGATGCAGCTAGCCTCAACGGTAACTAATATTAACCTGCACCGTGTTCTATACTCAGCCTACTGCTGGTTAAAGCTGCAACCGCATCCTTCTGACTGGCGTCAGTTTAGACCAATAGAAAGGCGAGAAGGGTCATTCCACCTACACCCTTTTTCTCTTAACCTATGAGGGTAGAGTAAGTGTAAAACATTGTCCAAAAGGCGGGATTTTATTTAGGTTCGAGCTGTCTCTCTAGTGACGGTCTGTCCTGCTTTGACAGTGCTGAAAGTCTTAGAGCCATGTAGGCTATTTGATCCTATTCTACTCTATTATTTAACTTAGCCTAGTTATTTACGGTTATAAATGCTATGTTATGGTATTCATTCTGTCACATAATTAGTTTAAATGCAAGAAAAGGTGAAATCAGGAAATAATTGAATATTAAAACCATCTCTAAATTATTTGTCTGTAATTATTTCAATGCTCATTCTATGGAAATGAGCTAACAAAGCCCAAAACAGTCTGAAACCATTAGGCTACCTGTGGCATCTCCTTCTATTCTATTCTATTCATAATTCATGCTAATGAGGCAAGTAAAAGATGCTATGAGTTTCTATCTATTCGTCGTTCGTTAAACTCGGTGACAAAATAGTAGACTCTCACTCTCACCCTCTCTAACTCTCTCTCTCTCTCTCTCTCTCTCGGCTAATATAGATCCTTTGCCATAGCATATGTTTTTCATAGCATTTTCCTATATATTTTGTACATATTTTTATTCAGATTAAATTAATTTATATTCCTTCTACTATGCAAAAAAGTACCACTAGTCTATTGTAGTTTCGTTTCCTTATAAATATATTTAGTAAATATGGTTAATTTCACAGAAAGATATTCTGTATTTTATAGAATCTATGAATAAATTCCCCTTATTATAAAACCTACAGTGGAAAACATAAATTGCAGCTTGCTGTTGGACATGCGCGTGGTGTAGAACACGGAATATGGCGGCCTGCATCTGATGGCAAATGAAGGATCTGACGCGAATACCTTCTCGAAACTGTGAGTACTACATTGTGTGTATTTCATGATAACTTCCAGATATAGTTTAAGGAATTTTCGCTCTCATCTAAGCCTACGGGTTTATGTAGGCTATGTACAAACACTGAGAGAGCAGAGATTAAACGTAAACAATGAGTACTACGCCATGAGCTCGGTGTGTATTTTTCATGGCACATTTTGGCTCTTGTAACATATTCCCTGGACTCTACTGCTGCACAGTGGGCGCTATTGGTGTTTACGATGGTCAATTTCTTTCAGAGAAAGAGATCATAATAATAATAATAATTGTGGAGATATGATCGAGGCACATGCTCCATTTCTAAATCGTAGTATTAGTTCCTCGCTGACATCATTGACAGGAACAGAGAGAATGATGAAAAAGGAAAAAGGAAACGCATCACACGCCGATGTTTTATTTATTCAATTGATTGCCAACACACGTTAGTATGTTTTTATTTATACTTTATTGTTTTATTTACACTAGGCTTGCCGTATTTCCCCAAAAACTTATTTGCACAGGGTTGTCTTTGAAAAACAATGAGTCGATCAATAGGCTTTTCTTTATCTAAGAGAATGCTTAACAGTTGTCTATCTATGTACCCATTTTTGTAATATATATTAATGAATTAAATAAGTATTAACGAAATATAAACTAAGGGCATATTTTTCTAATTTCTAAACTGCTGTGAGCCTCTTCGGTTAACGCCCACTTCTGAGGAGTGCAGCCACTCGATGTGGACACGCCCACTACATTAGTTTTACTCGGACACCATTCACCTCATATCATGTTATACAATGTATCAAATAGAGATTTTATGGTGTAACAGCAAGGGTTCTTAAAGAGTAGGTAACAAACGTAACCACATGTAACATAAGGATTTGCGTTAGTATACACATGAAAAATCCCAATGCAAAGTTCTTTTCGGGAATTATTACATAAAACAGATCAGAATTTCCAAAGAATGCCGAAGTCGTGTCGGGAAAGGTTTTTCAAGGGTGTGATGTAATATGGAAGACCCTGCAAGCCAACCTATTCCCTAAAATGTAAACTCCTAAAGGAATAACTTCAAATGTTTAATTTCAAATTAAACCAAATCGTTGGCACTCATGATTACTGGCTTCAATTACTTTCAGCCAACTTACAAGCAAGTAAGTTTATTTTTTACAAATAAACTTGCAAGGTTGCTAGCCAACTAACCTAACATTAGCCCAAATGGCCTGATAAGGTTAGCCTTATTAGCCTGCTAACATTAGCCCTACTAGCCTGCTAATGTTAGCCCGATCAGCCAGTAGCTATCAACACCTAGCTTACAGCTACATTAAAGTAAACCAAAGTCTTGGAAATATATAACACCATACAACTAGTTATCAATGAATGTTAGCTATATGCAGTTATCATAGCCAGCAAGCTAACCAGCCAGCTAAAGTTAGCTATTTAGCCAACTAGCTATTAGCCTAGCCAGCCTAGCCAACCACCACGGTTATGGTCGGCAAGCTAGAGCTCTCCTACTGGAGACCAGCTAGAACACAACTAACACGTAACTGCATATGAAAAGCAAAGAGAACGCAGAGACTGACATATTGATAGTTGGGGGCCCATCCGATGCAAACACTTTTAAAAGAGTGGGGGGCCCATCCGATGCAAACACTTTTAAAAGAGTGGGGGGCCCATCCAACGCAAACACTTTTAAAAGAGTGGGGGGCCCATCCGATGCAAACACTTTTAAAAGAGTGCCAGCTGAGTTAGCTACCGAAGAGAGGAGAGACGGGCTCTTCATCGGGCCGAAATCCAAAATAGATTTCAGATGTCCGTCAACTAGCGCGTTAGCACTAATCCATGGTTGGAAAAGTTGCAAAACTCCCATAGCCTACTTCACAGAGAACATGCCAAAAAGTTGAAAAAACAAAAAGGAGAACAGACAAGGTATTACACAATTACAGCAAGCAGGTGTGAGTTTCTCTGTCGTTTGGAGCCCACGGCAAGAAGGCACCGGTGCCTGCTTGCTAAAAGGTTCCCACCTAGATAACACAGCCCACCTAGATAACACAGCCCACCGAGATAACACAGCCCACCTAGATAACACAGCCCACCTAGATAACACAGCCCACCTAGATAACACAGCCCACCTAGATAACACAGCCCACCTAGATAACACAGCCCACCGAGATAACACAGCCCACCTAGATAACACAGCCCACCTAGATAACACAGCCCACCTAGATAACACAGCCCACCTAGATAACACAGCCCACCGAGATAACACAGCCCACCTAGATAACACAGCCCACCGAGATAACACAGCCCACCGAGATAACACAGCCCACCGAGATAACACAGCCCACCGAGATAACACAGCCCACCGAGATAACACAGCCCACCGAGATAACACAGCCCACCGAGATAACACAGCCCACCTAGATAACACAGCCCACCTAGATAACACAGCCCACCGAGATAACACAGCCCACCGAGATAACACAGCCCACCTAGATAACACAGCCACAGTTGTGGAAAAGTACCAAATTGTCATACTTGAGTAAAAGTCAAAATACCTTAATAGAAAATGACTCAAGTGAAAGTCACCCAGTAAAATACTACTTGAGTAAAAGTCTAAAATAATTTGGTTTTAAGTATCAAAATTAAAAGTATAAATCATTTCAAATTCCTTATATTAAGCAAACTAGACGGCACTATTTCTTCGTTTTTTTATTTTAAATTTATGATTAGCCAGGAACACACTCCAACACTCTGACATAATTTACAAACAAAGCATGTGTGTTTAGTGAGAGTCTGCCAGATCAGAAGGCAGTAGGGATGACCAGGGATGTTCTCTTGATAAGTGCATGAATTGGACCATTTTCCTGTCTTGCTAAGCATTAAAAATGTAACAAATACTTTTGGGTGGCAGGGAAAATGTATGGAGTAAAAAGTACAATATTTTCTTTAGGAATGTATTGAAGTAAAAGTTGTCAAAAATATAAATAGAAAAGTACAGATAGCCCAAAAAAGTACTTAAGCAGTACTTAAGTATTTTTACTTAAGTACATTACACCACTGCACAGCCACAAAGTCAGTGAAAAGCATGAGGTGTGGCTAACGTTAGCCGGCTTGGGCTGAATTCGCTAGCATAGAGTAGCTCCTCCATATGACGTTGAGAAATTGTGGGTAGTTTAGAAGTTATCCGGAAATAAGTTAATAAATATGTAATAACCCAAAAACATGACTATGTTTGTACTGATAGGTAACCAGATCGGAACTACAACTACGTTACTAAGTCTTTGGCCGTGCTGTGTTCTTACCGTGGTGAGTAAAAACTAATGCTTGCTACCCTTTTAAACTTTTTCAGCTCGAGACCCAAATGAGAAATTGATGGTCCTCCTGTGACCCAAATCGTCCTCCAACAACCCAAACTAATAATACATAGTGTGTAATAATAGATATAAAGTGGGAAGTATTCACCCCTTGGCATTTCTCCTATTTTGTTGCCATACAACCTGGAATTAAAATGGATTTTTGAAACATTTGATTAAAACAACATGCCTACCACTTTGTAGATTCAAAATGTTTTTTTTATTGTGAAACAAACAAGAAATAAGACAAAAAACAGAACTTAAGGGTGCATAACTATTCACCCCCCCCCCCCAACGTCAATACTTTGTAGAGCCACCTTTTGCAGCAATCACAGCTGCAAGTCTCTTGAGGTATGTCTCTATACGCTTGGCACATCTAACGACTGGGATTTTTGCCCATTCTTCAAGGCAAAACTGCTCCAGCTCCTTCAGGTTGGATGGGTTCCGCTGGTGTACAGCAATATTTAAGTCATACCACAGATTCTCAATTGGATTGAGGTCTGGGCTTTTACCAGGCCATTCCAAGACATGTAAATGTTACCCCCTAAACTATTCGAGTGTTGCTTTAGCAGTATGCTTAGGTTCATTGTCCTGCTGGAAGGTGAACCTCCATCCCAGTCTCAAATCTCTGGAAGACTGAAACAGGTTTCTCTCAACAATTTCCCTGTATTTAGCACCATCCATCATTCCTTCAATTCTGACCAGTTGACCATGTAATTGGTTGCACCAGATCTTATTTAGGGGCTTCATAGCAAAGTGGGTGAATACATACGCACACACCACTTTTCATTTTTTAATTTTTTACATTTTTTTTAAACAAACTATTTTTTTTTAAATTACTTCAACAATTTGGACTATTTTGTGTATGTCTATTACATGAAATCCAAATTAAAATCCATTTAAATTACAGGTTGTAAAGCAAACTAAATAGGAAAAATACCAAGGGGGTTGTCACAACTTCCGCCCGAAGTCGTCTCCTCTCCTTGTTCGGTCGGCGTTCGGTGGTCGACGTCACTGGCTTTCTAGCCATCGCCGATCCACTTTTCATTTTCCATTTGTTCTGTCTTTGTCTTATCACACCTGGCTTCACTCAATCAATGACTTGTTTATTATTTAACCCTCTGTTCCCCATGTTGTATTTGTGAGTGATTGTTTATTGTATTTTCGGTCCGTCATTGTGTGCTCGTGATGTTACTTTGTACATTTGTCATTTTGAGTAAAAGTACGTTGATTACTCATATTTGCTGTCCTGCGCCTGACTCTCTACACCAGCTACACACACGACCCTTACAGGGGATGAATACTTTTGCAAGGCACTGTATTCTCACGACTCACCCCTGACATTCCCAGGGCCCCCTTTGGGACCCTACCCATAGTTTAAGAAAGCCTATGTTACAGGTTAGTAAAAATAGAACATTTCCTTCCCATGACAACAAAAACTGAACAATAGAATAATAATCCCTGAGTGGTGTTTGTCATATTATTAATCTACTAAATGAAAGAAGTGTATATCAGTACTGTACTGTTTATGATGGACTACTGGTATAGCCTTCCCTTTATGTACTGTTTATGATGGACTACTGGTATAGCCTTCCCTTTATGTACTGTTTATGATGGACTACAGGTATAGCCTTCCCTTTATGTACTGTTTATGATGGACTACTGGTATAGCCTTCCCTTTATGTACTGTTTATGATGGACTACTGGTATAGCCTTCCCTTTATGTACTGTTTATGATGGACTACTGGTATAGCCATCCCTTTATGTACTGTTTATGATGGACTACTGGTATAGCCTTCCCTTTATGTACTGTTTATGATGGACTACTGGTATAGCCTTCCCTTTATGTACTGTTTATGATGGACTACTGGTATAGCCTTCCCTTTATGTACTGTTTATGATGGACTACTGGTATAGCCTTCCCTTTATGTACTGTTTATGATGGACTACTGGTATAGCCTTCCCTTTATGTACTGTTTATGATGGACTACTGGTATAGCCTTCCCTTTATGTACTGTGTATGATGGACTACAGGTATAGCCTTCCCTTTATGTACTGTTTATGATGGACTACTGGTATAGCCATCCCTTTATGTACTGTTTATGATGGACTACTGGTATAGCCTTCCCTTTATGTACTGTTTATGATGGACTACTGGTATAGCCATCCCTTTATGTACTGTTTATGATGGACTACTGGTATAGCCATCCCTTTATGTACTGTTTATGATGGACTACTGGTATAGCCTTCCCTTTATGTACTGTTTATGATGGACTACTGGTATAGCCATCCCTTTATGTACTGTTTATGATGGACTACTGGTATAGCCTTCCCTTTATGTACTGTTTATGATGGACTACTGGTATAGCCTTCCCTTTATGTACTGTTTATGATGGACTACTGGTATAGCCATCCCTTTATGTACTGTTTATGATGGACTACTGGTATAGCCATCCCTTTATGTACTGTTTATGATGGACTACTGGTATAGCCTTCCCTTTATGTACTGTTTATGATGGACTACTGGTATAGCCTTCCCTTTATGTACTGTTTATGATGGACTACTGGTATAGCCATCCCTTTATGTACTGTTTATGATGGACTACTGGTATAGCCATCCCTTTATGTACTGTTTATGATGGACTACTGGTATAGCCTTCCCTTTATGTACTGTTTATGATGGACTACTGGTATAGCCATCCCTTTATGTACTGTTTATGATGGACTACTGGTATAGCCTTCCCTTTATGTACTGTTTATGATGGACTACTGGTATAGCCTTCCCTTTATGTACTGTTTATGATGGACTACAGGTATAGCCTTCCCTTTATGTACTGTGTATGATGGACTACTGGTATAGCCTTCCCTTTATGTACTGTTTATGATGGACTACTGGTATAGCCTTCCCTTTATGTACTGTTTATGATGGACTACTGGTATAGCCTTCCCTTTATGTACTGTGTATGATGGACTACAGGTATAGCCTTCCCTTTATGTACTGTTTATGATGGACTACTGGTATAGCCTTCCCTTTATGTACTGTTTATGATGGACTACTGGTATAGCCTTCCCGTTATGTACTGTTTATGATGGACTACTGGTATAGCCTTCCCTTTATGTACTGTGTATGATGGACTACTGGTATAGCCTTCCCTTTATGTACTGTTTATGATGGACTACTGGTATAGCCTTCCCTTTATGTACTGTTTATGATGGACTACTGGTATAGCCTTCCCTTTATGTACTGTGTATGATGGACTACTGGTATAGCCTTCCCTTTATGTACTGTTTATGATGGACTACTGGTATAGCCTTCCCTTTATGTACTGTTTATGATGGACTACTGGTATAGCCTTCCCTTTATGTACTGTGTATGATGGACTACTGGTATAGCCTTCCCTTTATGTACTGTTTATGATGGACTACTGGTATAGCCATCCCTTTATGTACTGTTTATGATGAACTACTGGTATAGCCTTCCCTTTATGTACTGTTTATGATGGACTACTGGTATAGCCTTCCCTTTATGTACTGTTTATGATGGACTACTGGTATAGCCTTCCCTTTATGTACTGTTTATGATGGACTACTGGTATAGCCTTCCCTTTATGTACTGTTTATGATGGACTACTGGTATAGCCTTCCCGTTATGTACTGTTTATGATGGACTACTGGTATAGCCTTCCCTTTATGTACTGTTTATGATGGACTACTGGTATAGCCTTCCCTTTATGTACTGTTTATGATGGACTACTGGTATAGCCATCCCTTTATGTACTGTTTATGATGGACTACTGGTATAGCCTTCCCTTTATGTACTGTTTATGATGGACTACAGGTATAGCCTTCCCTTTATGTACTGTTTATGATGGACTACTGGTATAGCCTTCCCTTTATGTACTGTTTATGATGGACTACTGGTATAGCCTTCCCTTTATGTACTGTTTATGATGGACTACTGGTATAGCCTTCCCTTTATGTACTGTGTATGATGGACTACTGGTATAGCCTTCCATTTATGTACTGTTTATGATGGACTACTGGTATAGCCATCCCTTTATGTACTGTTTATGATGGACTACTGGTATAGCCTTCCCTTTATGTACTGTTTATGATGGACTACTGGTATAGCCTTCCCTTTATGTACTGTGTATGATGGACTACTGGTATAGCCTTCCCTTTATGTACTGTTTATGATGGACTACTGGTATAGCCTTCCCTTTATGTACTGTTTATGATGGACTACTGGTATAGCCTTCCCTTTATGTACTGTGTATGATGGACTACTGGTATAGCCTTCCCTTTATGTACTGTTTATGATGGACTACTGGTATAGCCTTCCCTTTATGTACTGTTTATGATGGACTACTGGTATAGCCTTCCCTTTATGTACTGTTTATGATGGACTACTGGTATAGCCATCCCTTTATGTACTGTTTATGATGGACTACTGGTATAGCCTTCCCTTTATGTACTGTGTATGATGGACTACTGGTATAGCCTTCCCTTTATGTACTGTACTGTTTATGATGGACTACTGGTATAGCCTTCCCTTTATGTACTGTGTATGATGGACTACTGGTATAGCCTTCCCTTTATGTACTGTTTATGATGGACTACTGGTATAGCCTTCCCGTTATGTACTGTTTATGATGGACTACTGGTATAGCCTTCCCTTTATGTACTGTTTATGATGGACTACAGGTATAGCCTTCCCTTTATGTACTGTGTATGATGGACTACTGGTATAGCCTTCCCTTTATGTACTGTGTATGATGGACTACTGGTATAGCCTTCCCTTTATGTACTGTGTATGATGGACTACTGGTATAGCCTTCCCTTTATGTACTGTTTATGATGGACTACTGGTATAGCCTTCCCGTTATGTACTGTTTATGATGGACTACTGGTATAGCCTTCCCTTTATGTACTGTTTATGATGGACTACAGGTATAGCCTTCCCTTTATACATTATAACCTTTTAATAGGATGTTAAAGTGTCAGTATTATTTAGTATGGTATTATTATTAAGTATGGTATTATTTAGTATGGTATTATTATTTAGTATGGTATTATTATTGTCAGTAGTATTTAGTATGGTATTATTTAGTATGGTATTATTATTTAGTATGGTATTATTATTGTTTAGTATGGTATTATTCAGTATGGTATTATTTAGTATGGTATTATTATTGTCAGTATTATTTAGTATGGTATTATTTAGTATGGTATTATTATTGAGTATGGTATTATTTAATATGGTGGTATTATTTAGTATGGTATTATTATTGTCAGTATTATTTAGTATGGTATTATTAATTTCAGTATTATTTAGTATGGTATTATTATTATTTAGTATGGTATTATTTAGTATGGTATTATTAATGTCAGTATTATTTAGTATGGTATTATTATTGTCAGTATTATTTAGTATGGTATTATTGTTGTCAGTATTATTTAGTATGGTATTATTAATTTCAGTAGTATTTAGTATGGTATTATTGTTGTCAGTATTATTTAGTATGGTATTATTTAGTATGGTATTATTATTGTCAGTATTATTTAGTATGGTATTATTATTGTCAGTATTATTTAGTATGGTATTATTATTGTCAGTATTATTTAGTATGGTATTATTATTGTCAGTATTATTTAGTATGGTATTATTATTGTCAGTATTATTTAGTATGGTATTATTTAGTATGGTATTATTATTGTCAGTATTATTTAGTATGGTATTATTATTTAGTATGGTATTATTAATTTCAGTAGTATTTAGTATGGTATTATTGTTGTCAGTATTATTTAGTATGGTATTATTAATTTCAGTAGTATGTAGTATGGTATTATTAATTTCAGTAATATTTAGTATGGTATTATTAATTTCAGTAATATTTAGTATGGTATTATTAATTTCAGTAATATTTAGTATGGTATTATTAATTTCAGTATTATTTAGTATGGTATTATTATTGTCAGAATTATTTAGTATGGTATTATTAATTTCAGTAGTATTTAGTATGGTATTATTAATTTCAGTAATATTTAGTATGGTATTATTAATTTCAGTAATATTTAGTATGGTATTATTAATTTCAGTATTATTTAGTATGGTATTAATATTGTCAGAATTATTTAGTATGGTATTATTAATTTCAGTAGTATTTAGTATGGTATTATTAATTTCAGTAATATTTAGTATGGTATTATTAATTTCAGTAGTATGTAGTATGGTATTATTAATTTCAGTAATATTTAGTATGGTATTATTAATTTCAGTAATATTTAGTATGGTATTATTAATTTCAGTATTATTTAGTATGGTATTATTATTGTCAGTATTAATTAGTATGGTATTATTATTGTCAGTATTATTTAGTATGGTATTATTAATTTCAGTAGTATTTAGTATGGTATTATTAATTTCAGTAGTATTTAGTATGGTATTATTCTTGTCAGAATTATTTAGTATGGTATTATTATTGTCAGTGTTAATTAGTATGGTATTATTATTGTCAGTATTATTTAGTATGGTATTATTATTGTCAGTGTTAATTAGTATGGTATTATTAATTTCAGTAGTATTTAGTATGGTATTATTAATTTCAGTAATATTTAGTATGGCATTATTGAAGGTATTATTTAGTATGGTATTATTATTGTGGTTCCACCCCCAAGCTAAGGAACAGTGTCAGATGCTCTCTCTGACCCTCCAAGATGCATGGACATTACACACAGATATTACTATATATATTATTTTGGTTTAGGAACAGGTGATCTCCTCCTGGGCATTTCCATTTTAAAAAGGACCCATGAGCGCCAACATGTGAAGTTCATAGTAGCATGTCAAATGAAAGCTAAGAGTCTATATATGTATTTTATTCTTTTAAATGAAGGCATATATACATTATTCAACCATTTTCCATCCTATAAATGTGTAATAATCAAAGGCTTTGATTTCTGGTCAAACAGATGGAAAAAGGTCTTAGAAAACATCTATCAGGAAAAAGGTCTTAGAAAACATCTATCAGGAAGAAGGTCTTAGAAAACATCTATCGGGAAAAAGGTCTTAGAAAACATCTATCAGGAAGAAGTATTAGAAATACATCAAAACACAGTCATGTTGAAGTAAAGACCCCTGCCAACTAATATCAACACCTAGATTTACTTTTGGAGACTTGCCTTCTGTACATTTAAGAAACATTGCCTTGTGCCCTTCCCACTGGGCACAGATGTTAGTTCAACCTCTAGTTTTGATTTACATTTGGTTGAGTTGTCAACTAACATGAATTCAACTAAAAATGTAGGTTCAAAGTTGGGTAAAAAAAACAAAATGGTGGTAACTTTTTGCAGATCTAATCAGTTTTCCACGCTGATTCAACGTCATCACTTAATTATAACGTTTTTAAAAATGACGTGAACAATGTTGAGGAAACCAACTTTTGCCTGGTGGGTTCTAATTCCGTTACCAAAAACCCACATCTTTTAAGATAAAAGTTCACAACGGAATTACCAAAACATCTGTAACGGAATTACTGCAATTGAATTGGCTACAATGGTAAATCCTAGTAGTCACTAAACAGTTGACACCTGCTAATGTCATTCCTTCCTCTGGTTTACTGTTGTTAAGCTCATTACTCTCTTCTGCCATCTGGTGGTCAAAGCAAGACAGTGACGACCAAGATAACATTTCTCTCTCTCTCCAGTTAATTCCATCTCTCCTTACTGATACCTACCTACTAGGGCTGGGAATTACCAGGGACCTTACCAAAATACTGTTAACAGATCCACTTCACCTACTGTAGTTCAACAACCAACTTTTTTTTTTATTTTTTACTCAAGTTGTGATGTCATAGGCATAGCTGACACCCCATTCTTTCTGCAGACATCTTTGAATCTTAATTCGGAGCAGATATTTAAGAGTTTTGGAAAACATGGTCGCATAAAAAACTGAGGGAGATTTTACCATAAGTCTGTTTCATTTTAAAGTGAAAAGTTGGAGTCAAAGTGTAATTCCGTTATTGTGGAATTGCCCTCCTCTAGTAATAAGGAACCAGACCTAACTAAAACACTAGCACTTCCTCTCCTGTTGTAAAGTGGGGACATCTCCACTCCTTTCTGTCCTGGGGGCGTGGCCCTCCTGAATGGAACGTGGCCTCGACCAGTGAGCAGACACACATCGTCTGTCTGTTAATGAGAGGTTCTGGAATCCTTTTCATGTTAGAGTTCTTGACTCCCCCAGACAGACTCCCCCAGATGTACATGGCTTAATGGCCTTTTACGGAGGCTAGGAATCTTTATGGCTGGGGCAAGCTCAATGAGATCCACATCTAAGAAGGGGAGGGAGGAAGGAAGGGAGCGAGAGAGAGAGAGAGAGAGGGGCTGGGAAGAGAGGGGCTGGGGAGAGGGACAGAGAGCTGTTACACTGCAAAACCTAAACCTGACATTTTTGTTGGCTCAGGAGAGATGTTGATAGAGAGAGAATTTATTCATCTTTTTCCATCACATGGATTTCATTGGGACTTCACTGGTTAGATGGATGTTTTCTCACCTTGAGCGTCCTCTTTGGTGATTGGTTTCATCTTGACAATGTAAGATATCCGTAGAACCAGAGTGGTCTAGGCTCCATTGCTCATTGTTACCTACCTAAAAACAGACTTATCCAGTTGGCTCTGTGGGCACATTTCCTTTCCTGCCTATGTGCTATTGTTTTGTAACTTGCACTGGGAGAATGATTTGATTGGATGTGCATGTGCACTACATTTCGAACAGGTTCTTATTGTTAGACAACATCAGTTATTATTCTGTCTGTCTGGGGGCTTCAGTCTTCAGCCTGGGTCATGTTATTATTCTGTCTGTCTGGGGGCTTCAGTCTTCAGCCTGGGTCATGATATTATTCTGTCTGTCTGGGGGCTTCAGTCTTCAGCCTGGGTCATGTTATTATTCTGTCTGTCTGGAGGCTTCAGTCTTCAGCCTGGGTCATGTTATTATTCTGTCTGTCTGGGGGCTTCAGTCTTCAGCCTGGGTCATGTTATTATTCTGTCTGTCTGGGTGCTTCAGTCTTCAGCCTGGGTCATGTTATTATTCTGTCTGTCTGGGGGCTTCAGTGTTCAGCCTGGGTCATGTTATTATTATGTCTGTCTGGGGGCTTCAGTCTTCAGCCTGGGTCATGTTATTATTCTGTCTGTCTGGGGGCTTCAGTCTTCAGCCTGGGTCATGTTATTATTCTGTCTGTCTGGGTGCTTCAGTCTTCAGCCTGGGTCATGTTATTATTCTGTCTGTCTGGGGGCTTCAGTCTTCAGCCTGGGTCATGTTATTATTCTGTCTGTCTGGGGGCTTCAGTGTTCAGCCTGGGTCATGTTATTATTCTGTCTGTCTGGGGGCTTCAGTGTTCAGCCTGGGTCATGTTGTTATTCTGTCTGTCTGGAGGCTTCAGTCTTCAGCCTGGGTCATGTTATTATTCTGTCTGTCTGGGGGCTTCAGTCTTCAGCCTGGGTCATGTTATTATTCTGTCTGTCTGGGGGCTTCAGTCTTCAGCCTGGGTCATGTTATTATTCTGTCTGTCTGGGGGCTTCAGTCTTCAGCCTGGGTCATGATATTATTCTGTCTGTCTGGGGGCTTCAGTCTTCAGCCTGGGTCATGTTATTATTCTGTCTGTCTGGGTGCTTCAGTCTTCAGCCTGGGTCATGTTATTATTCTGTCTGTCTGGGGGCTTCAGTCTTCAGCCTGGGTCATGTTATTATTCTGTCTGTCTGGGTGCTTCAGTCTTCAGCCTGGGTCATGTTATTATTCTGTCTGTCTGGGTGCTTCAGTCTTCAGCCTGGGTCATGTTATTATTCTGTCTGTCTGGGGGCTTCAGTGTTCAGCCTGGGTCATGTTATTATTATGTCTGTCTGGGGGCTTCAGTGTTCAGCCTGGGTCATGTTATTATTATGTCTGTCTGGGGGCTTCAGTCTTCAGCCTGGGTCATGTTATTATTCTGTCTGTCTGGGTGCTTCAGTCTTCAGGCTGGGTCATGTTATTATTCTGTCTGTCTGGGGGCTTCAGTCTTCAGCCTGGGTCATGTTATTATTCTGTCTGTCTGGGGGCTTCAGTCTTCAGCCTGGGTCATGTTATTATTCTGTCTGTCTGGGGGCTTCAGTGTTCAGCCTGGGTCATGTTATTATTCTGTCTGTCTGGGGGCTTCAGTGTTCAGCCTGGGTCATGTTGTTATTCTGTCTGTCTGGAGGCTTCAGTCTTCAGCCTGGGTCATGTTATTATTCTGTCTGTCTGGGGGCTTCAGTCTTCAGCCTGGGTCATGTTATTATTCTGTATGTCTGGGGGCTTCAGTCTTCAGCCTGGGTCATGTTATTATTCTGTCTGTCTGGGGGCTTCAGTCTTCAGCCTGGGTCATGTTATTATTCTGTCTGTCTGGGGGCTTCAGTCTTCAGCCTGGGTCATGTTATTATTCTGTCTGTCTGGGGGCTTCAGTCTTCAGCCTGGGTCATGTTATTATTCTGTCTGTCTGGGGGCTACAGTCTTCAGCCTGGGTCATGTTATTATTCTGTCTGTCTGGGTGCTTCAGTCTTCAGCCTGGGTCATGTTATTATTCTGTCTGTCTGTCTGTCTGGGTGCTTCAGTCTTCAGCCTGGGTCATGTTATTATTCTGTCTGTCTGGGGGCTTCAGTGTTCAGCCTGGGTCATGTTATTATTCTGTCTGTCTGGGGGCTTCAGTGTTCAGCCTGGGTCATGTTATTATTCTGTCTGTCTGGGTGCTACAGTGTTCAGCCTGGGTCATGTTATTATTCTGTCTGTCTGGGGGCTTCAGTGTTCAGCCTGGGTCATGTTATTATTCTGTCTGTCTGGGTGCTTCAGTGTTCAGCCTGGGTCATGTTATTATTCTGTCTGTCTGGGTGCTTCAGTGTTCAGCCTGGGTCATGTTATTATTCTGTCTGTCTGGGAGCTTCAGTCTTCAGCCTGGGTCATGTTGTTATTCTGTCTGTCTGTATGGGTCATGTTATTATTCTGTCTGTCTGGAGGCTTCAGTCTTCAGCCTGGGTCATGTTGTTATTCTGTCTGTCTGTATGGGTCATGTTATTATTCTGTCTGTCTGGAGGCTTCAGTGTTCAGCCTGGGTCATGTTGTTATTCTGTCTGTCTGGGTGCTTCAGTCTTCAGCCTGGGTCATGTTGTTATTCTGTCTGTCTGTATGGGTCATGTTATTATTCTGTCTGTCTGGAGGCTTCAGTGTTCAGCCTGGGTCATGTTGTTATTCTGTCTGTCTGGAGGCTTCAGTCTTCAGCCTGGGTCATGTTATTATTCTGTCTGTCTGGAGGCTTCAGTCTTCAGCCTGGGTCATGTTATTTGTAGAAAAAAGGTTATGTCTGTTTTTTTCTGTACATTGAACGGATCTTCCTTTTTGTCTGCCTCCTTTTCACTACTTTGGATGTGACTAAAAGCCGCACCTTTCATGTGGGTAGAAGTTGTTCAAGGTGTCCTAACTCATCTGTATGGGCTGGTACAAGAGCGTGGACTCCAGTCTTACTGTACTTTGGATAAAAGTGTCTGCTACACGGCACGTATTACTGTACCGTCTACAGCCATGACAGCTGTGACCTCATCACTTCTCCAAAAACTCTTTGATCTTCAGAAGCCTGCGTGGTCCGGAGGCCCAGTCAATTATTACACTGTCTGTCAGGGATGAAATCCACTTATGGTTTTCATTCCCTCAGAATGCGTTCGTGGTGATTACCGCTGATCCATTTCCTTCTGTGTCCTGTTCCCAGCTTCTGCTGCTTTAGTTGCTGTGACAATCAAGATGAGCAAAAATTCCCCTCCATTTCAGTCATTGCTGTTAGATATTTCTCCAATAGATGTTTCTTTGTGTGTACTCTTGCGGAAACAAGGTGTGGATATAGATTTTTTTTGCCTGCTGTACCAACCTAGAACGAGGGGCCCCGCCTCACTCTACTTGTCTCCCTTGTTTTAAAAAGGTATCTTGACCTCAATGGAACTTCCTGGTTAAATAAAAGTTAAGAAAAAAGAATGCATTGGGATTTCCTGGTTAAATACAGGTTAACAAATACATGTCTCTCTCTGTGTATCTGCTCTAGGAGCTCAGCACCGCGTCGGTAGTGGCACATTGACCAGTCTGTGGTCTCCTCACCTGGCACCTGGTGGTACCATCGGTCACAATGGGCCGAACACCTCAGAAAGGTCAGCACTTTTTTGTAATGCTTTGTGTTGGATTGGTTCTATTATTTTCTATTCTACTCTAAAGTGTATTCATAAGAGGTTGAATTGTCTCATTTTCAGAGCCAAAAGAAGAGAGGAGGGAGAAACCTGAGAGAAGTAACCCCTCTCCGGGAACCGGTCCCCCCTCTCTGGATAAATCTAATGGTATTAAACACGTTTCCTGCAATGTTCTTCTCTGTCACAATGTAGTGTAACCTACGACTGTCAGATACGTCTCCTGCAATGTTCTTCTCTGTCACAATGTAGTGTAACCTACGACTGTCAGATACGTATCCTGCAATGTTCTTCTCTGTCACAATGTAGCGTAACCTACGACTGTCAGATATGTCTCCTGCAATGTTCTTCTCTGTCACAATGTAGCGTTACCTACGACTGTCAGATACGTCTCCTGCAATGTTCTTCTCTGTCACAATGTAGGGTAACCTACGACTGTCAGATACGTCTCCTGCAATGTTCTTCTCTGTCACAATGTAGCGTAACCTACGACTGTCAGATACGTCTCCTGCAATGTTCCTCTCTGTCACAATGTAGCGTAACCTACGACTGTCAGATACGTCTCCTGCAATGTTCTTCTCTGTCACAATGTAGCGTAACCTACGACTGTCAGATACGTCTCCTGCAATGTTCCTCTCTGTCACAATGTAGCGTAACCTACGACTGTCAGATACGTCTCCTGCAATGTTCTTCTCTGTCACAATGTAGCGTAACCTACGACTGTCAGATACGTCTCCTGCAATGTTCTTCTCTGTCACAATGTAGCGTAACCTACGACTGTCAGATACGTCTCCTGCAATATTCTTCTCTGTCACAATGTAGCGTAACCTACGACTGTCAGATACGTCTCCTGCAATGTTCTTCTCTGTCACAATGTAGCGTAACCTACGACTGTCAGATACGTCTCCTGCAATGTTCTTCTCTGTCACAATGTAGCGTAACCTACGACTGTCAGATACGTCTCCTGCAATGTTCTTCTCTGTCACAATGTAGCGTAACCTACGACTGTCAGATACGTCTCCTGCAATGTTCTTCTCTGTCACAATGTAGCGTAACCTACGACTGTCAGATAGGATGAACTATGCCCTTTTGTTTTGCCAGAACCCTTCAGTTGGGAGGAGTACCTTAAGGAAACGTCATCCACAGCCGCGTCTCCCAGCTGTTTCAGACAGGTAGATATGACCCAGTAACTACAACACTATAAGGGCTGCTTTAGGAAGAGCTTTTTGACTTGTGTCCAGTCCCGGATCAACCCCCCCCCCCCCCCCCCCACGCATTCCTAGATCTGAGAGGATTAGAAAAGGTGTCAACAATTTGGTAACATTAGCATAACATTAGGTTTAGATAAAACTCTGCCTTACATAACATTAGGTTTAGATAGGGAAAGGGGGATACCTAGTCAGTTGTACAACTGAATGCATTCAACTGAAACGTGTCTTCCGCATTTAACCCAACCCCTCTGAATCAGAGAGGAGCGGAGGGCCGACCTTAATCCACATCCACGTCTTTGGCGGCCGGGGAACAGTGGGTTAACTTCCTTGTTCAGGGGCAGAATGACAGATCTTAACCACTCTTAACCACTAGGCTGTCTACCGCCCCTACACTCTTAACCACTAGGCTACCTACCGCCCCATATAAGCAAATAATTCCGTTATTGACTGATCCATTGCCCTCCTGTTTCCCCCAGTCCGTTATTGACTGATCCATTGCCCTCCTGTCTCCCCCAGTCCGTTATTGACTGATCCATTGCCCTCCTGTTTCCCCCAGTCCATTATTGACTGATCCATTGCCCTCCTGTTTCCCCCAGTCCATTATTGACTGATCCATTGCCCTCCTCTCTCCCCCAGTCCATTATTGACTGATCCATTGCCCTCCTGTTTCCCCCAGTCCATTATTGACTGATCCATTGCCTTCCTGTCTCCCCCAGTCCGTTATTGACTGATCCATTGCCCTCCTGTCTCCCCCAGTCCATTATTGACTGATCCATTGCCCTCCTGTTTCCCCCAGTCCATTATTGACTGATCCATTGCCCTCCTCTCTCCCCCAGTCCATTATTGACTGATCCATTGCCCTCCTGTTTCCCCCAGTCCATTATTGACTGATCCATTGCCCTCCTGTTTCCCCCAGTCCATTATTGACTGATCCATTGCCCTCCTGTTTCCCCCAGTCCATTATTGACTGATCCATTGCCCTCCTGTTTCCCCCAGTCCATTATTGACTGATCCATTGCCCTCCTGTCTCCCCCAGTCCATTATTGACTGATCCATTGCCCTCCTGTTTCCCCCAGTCCATTATTGACTGATTCATTGCCCTCCTGTTTCCCCCAGTCCATTATTGGCTGATCCATTGCCCTCCTGTTTCCCCCAGTCCATTATTGACTGATCCATTGCCCTCCTCTCTCCCCCAGTCCATTATTGACTGATCCATTGCCCTCCTGTTTCCCCCAGTCCATTATTGACTGATCTGTTGCCCTCCTGTTTCCCCCAGTCCATTATTGACTGATCCATTGCCCTCCTGTCTCCCCCAGTCCGTTATTGACTGATCCATTGCCCTCCTGTCTCCCCCAGTCCATTATTGACTGATCCATTGCCCTCCTCTCTCCCCCAGTCCATTATTGACTGATCCATTGCCCTCCTGTTTCCCCCAGTCCATTATTGACTGATCCATTGCCATCCTGTCTCCCCCAGTCCATTATTGACTGATCCATTGCCCTCCTGTTTCCCCCAGTCCATTATTGACTGATTCATTGCCCTCCTGTTTCCCCCAGTCCATTATTGACTGATCCATTGCCCTCCTGTCTCCCCCAGTCCCGTTTCCCTCCCAGTAATGACTTCAAGGCTGGTATGAAGCTGGAAGCCCACGACCCTCGGAACAACACGTCCATCTGCATCGCCACGGTGATGGGTATGATGGGTACACGTCTGCGTCTCCGTCTGGACGGGAGTGACAACACCAACGATTTCTGGAGACTGGTGGACTCCTCAGACATCCAGCCTATAGGGACCTGTGAGAGGAGAGGAGACATGTTACAGCCACCTCTGGGTAAGGCTACATAGAGAGATATGACAGTTTATTAGACATCCAGCCTGTGAGAGGAGAGGAGACATGTTACAGCCACCTCTGGGTAAGGCTACATAGGGAGATATGACAGTTTATTAGACATCCAGCCTACAGGGTAGAGGCTGCACTATATCCTGAAATGTGCCACATAGAAATAACGTTATAACATATTATCACCTTTAACACATTATAACATATTATATTATAACATATTATATTATAACATAACATATTATAACATATTATAACATATTATAACATAACATATTATAAAATAACATATAGCATATTATAACAACATATTATAACATCTCATATAGCATATTATAACATAACATATTATAACATCTCATATAGCATATTATAACATATTATAACATCTCATATAACATATTATAACATATCATATTATATCATATTATAACATAACATATTATAACAACATATTATAACATCTCATATAGCATATTATAACATATTATAACATATCATATTATAACATATTATAGCATATTATAACATAACACATTATAACATATTATAACATATTATAGCATAACACATTATAACACATTATAGCATAACACATTATAACACATTATAACATAACACATTATAACACATTATAACACATTATAGCATAACACATTATAACACATTATAGCATAACACATTGTAGCATATTATAACATAACACATTATAACACATTATAACATAACACATTATAACACATTATAAGATAACACATTATAACATATTATAACATAACACATTATAACACATTATAGCATATTATAGCATAACACATTATAACACATTATAACACATTAAAGCATATTATAGCATAACACATTATAACACATTATAGTGTAACACATTATATAGCATATTATAATGTAACACATTATAGCATATTATAACATAACACATTATAACACATTATAGCATATTATAGCATAACACATTATAACACATTATAACACATTATAGCATATTATAGCATATTATAGCATAACACATTATAGCATAACACATTATAGCATATTATAACATAACACATTATAACACATTATAGCATAACACATTATAGCATATTATAACATAACACATTATAACACATTATAACATAACACATTATAAGATAACACATTATAACATATTATAACATAACACATTATAACACATTATAGCATATTATAGCATAACACATTATAACACATTATAACACATTAAAGCATATTATAGCATAACACATTATAACACATTATAGCATATTATAGCATAACACATTATAACACATTATAGCATATTATAACACATTATAACACATTATAACATATTATAGCATATTATAGCATAACACATTATAACACATTATAACACATTATAACACATTATAACACATTATAACACATTATAACATATTATAACACATTATAACACATTATAACACATTAAAGCATATTATAGCATAACACATTATAACACATTATAACACATTATAACACATTATAGCATATTATAGCATAACACATTATAGCATATTATAACATAACACATTATAACACATTATAACACATTATAGCATATTATAGCATAACACATTATAACACATTATAGTGTAACACATTATATAGCATATTATAATGTAACACATTATAGCATATTATAACATAACACATTATAACACATTATAGCATATTATAGCATAACACATTATAACACATTATAACACATTATAGCATATTATAGCATAACACATTATAGCATAACACATTATAGCATATTATAACATAACACATTATAACACATTATAGCATAACACATTATAGCATATTATAACATAACACATTATAACACATTACAGCATATTATAGCATAACACATTATAACACATTATAATACATTATAGCATATTATAGCATAACACATTATAGCATAACACATTATAGCATATTATAACATAACACATTATAACACATTATAGCATAACACATTATAGCATATTATAACATAACACATTATAACACATTACAGCATATTATAGCATAACACATTATAACACATTATAATACATTATAGCATAACACATTATAGTGTAACACATTATAGCATATTATAGCGTAACACATTATAGCATATTATAGCATAACACATTATAACACATTATAGCATATTATAGCATAACACATTATAACACATTATAGCATAACACATTATAGCATATTATAACATAACACATTATAACACATTATAGCGTATTATAGCATAACACATTATAACACATTATAGCATAACGCATTATAACATATTATAGCATAACACATTATAGTGTAACACATTATAGCACAACACATAATAGTGTAACACATTATAGCACAACACATAATAGTGTAACACATTATAGCATAACATAAACTCAGCAAAAAAATAAATGTCCTCTCACTGTCAAATACGTTGATTTTCAGCAAACTTAACATGTGTAAATATTTGTATGAACATAACAAGATTCAACAACTGAGACATAAACTGAACAAGTTCCACAGACATGTGACTAACAGAAATGAAATAATGTGCCCCTGAACAAAGGGGAGGTCAAAATCCAAAGTAACAGTCAGTATCTGGTGTGGCCACCAGCTGCATTAAGTACTGCAGTGCATCTCCTCCTCATGGACTGCACCAGATTTGCCCGTTCTTGCTGTGAGATGTTACCCCACTCTTCCACCAAGGCACCTGCAATTTCCCAGACATTTCTGGGGGGAATGGCCCAGCCCTCACCCTCCGATCCAACAGGTCCCAGACGTGCTCAATGGGATTGAGATCCAGGCTCTTCGCTGACCATGGCAGAACACTGACATTCTTGTCTTGCAGGAAATCACGCACAGAACGAGCAGAGTACGGGCCTCGGTGTAATGCTCATTCCTTCGACGATAAACGCGAATCCGACCATCACCCCTGGTGAGACAAAACCGCGACTCATCAGTGAAGAGCACTTTTTGCCAGTCCTGTCTGGTTCAGCGACAGTGGGTTTGTGCCCATAGGCGGCTTTGTTGCCGGTGATGTCTGGTGAGGACCTGCCTTACAACAGGCCTCAGTCCAACCTCTCTCAGCCTATTGAGGACTGTCTGAGCACTAATGGAGGGATTGTGCGTTCCTGGTGTAACTTGGGCAGTTGTTGTTGCCATCCTGTACCTGTCCCGCAGGTGTGATGTTCAGATGTACTGATCCTGTGCAGGTGATGTTTCACACGGTCTGCCACTGCGAGGACAATCAGCTGTCCGTCCTGTCTCCCTGTAGCGCTGTCTTAGGCGTCTCACAGTACGGACATTGCAATTTATTGCCCTGGCCACATCTGCAGTCCTCATGCCTCCTTGCAGCATGCCTAAGGCACGTTCACGCAGATGAGCAGGGACCATGGGCATCTTTCTTTTGGTGTTTTTCATAACTGTGACCTTAAATGCCTACCGTCTGTAAACTGTTAGTGTCTTAACGACCGTTCCACAGGTGCATGTTCATTAATTGTTTATGGTTCATTGAACAAGCATGAGAAACATTGTTAAAACCCTTTACAACGAAGATCTGTGAAATTATTTGTATTTTTACAAATGATCTTTGTTTCTTTTTTTGTTTATTATAACGTCACATATTATAACACATTATAACACATTATAACACATTATAGCATATTATAGTGTAACATATTATAACACATTATAACACATTATAACATATTATAGCATATTATAGTGTAACATATTATAACACATTATAACACATTATAACACATTATAACATATCATATGTTAATAAGACATTATAAAGTGTTGTACTTGCTTATATCAGCAATAAAGCAGCAATATATTCTAAATCTTAAACTTTTTCTTTGAGTTGTCTTTAGGCTTCAGAATGAACGCCTCCTCGTGGCCTATGTTCCTCCTGAGAACCCTGACTGGAGCAGAGATGGCACCAGCCACAGCTTTTAAAAAGGTCAAGGAAGAAAAATGGAACATTTCACATTGGACCTTAAAGCTGTACTGTAGTGTATTGATTTACTGATCAATGATTGTAGTGTATCAATGATTTACGTGTGTGTATATATATAGATATGTCTGTTCTGGACTAACAGATCTGTCTGGTCTGGACTAACAGATCTGTCTGGTCTGGACTAACAGATCTGTCTGGTCTGGACTAACAGATCTGTCTGGTCTGGACTAACAGATCTGTCTGGTCTGGACTAACAGATATGTCTGGTCTGGACTAACAGATCTGTCTGGTCTGGACTAACAGATCTGTCTGGTCTGGACTAACAGATCTGTCTGGACTAACAGAGAGTTCTCTGTGTGTATATAAACAGATCTGTCTGGACTAACAGAGAGTTATCTGTGTGTGTATATATAAACAGATCTGTCTGGACTAACAGAGAGTTCTCTGTGTATATATAAACAGATCTGTCTGGACTAACAGAGAGTTCTCTGTGTATATATAAACAGATCTGTCTGGACTAACAGAGAGTTCTCTGTGTGTGTATATATAAACAGATCTGTCTGGTCTGGACTAACAGAGTTATCTGTGTGTAGGAACCCTCCAAGCCCTCCCAGAACCTATTTAAACCTGGGATGAAGCTAGAAGCAGTGGACAAGAAGAACCCCTACCTGATCTGCCCGGCAACCATCGGAGAGGTCAAAGGTAACAAGATATTTTTTTAAATTTAACCCACCTTTACCCCATTTCTTTGGAGGACAACTTTATAACTGTAACTCTATAATGTGTTTTATTTACTATAACACTATTGTTCCTTTGTTCCCTATTTGTTGTGTGGTTGATGTATCTCCTGCTACGTCTTACTGTTTGTTATTGTAATCTTTATTTTTAGGTGATGAGATCTTTGTGATGTTTGACGGCTGGAGAGGGGCCTTCGACTACTGGTGCCAGTTTGACTCCAGAGACATATTCCCTGTAGGATGGTGTTCTCTGACCAGGCACAGCATCCAGCCTCCTGGCAACTTCTGTAAGTACCTCAACCTCACCACTAGAGGACAGCAGAGCCCTGCTTTCTGATGCTTTTGGCCTGTTCGTCTGTCACCACTGGGTGCTGCTGGCCCAGGGTTTCTTTCTGAAGCTGCCTGAATGAGCAGAGCTGGATGAGAAAAACAAACTGTTTCTTTCTGCGAGAATTTCACTGAATGTTTTCCCCTATTTCCTGTGTTATTTCCTGTATATTTGGCTAAAATACAATCTGTGTGTTTACTACAATTAGTACCTTTCCACTGGTAATAATATTCCTTAATGTGTTCCACTGGTGTACAGTTGAAGCAGGATTGTCCTTCCACACATTGCATTTGGGTCTAGTTTTCTTGTAAAAAGCCAAGATATTTATATATATCTCATTATTTTGTATTACATTTTTTGTATAATTTTTTTTTTGTTGACAGGTTAAGATCATTTTCTGATTCAAGTAAATCATTCAAAATATGTGATTGTGAGCTTCATAACATCTTCCTTAATGTGTTATCTGTTTAACACTCTACTGCACACAACCTTTTTGCCCCCATACACATGACAATATGAGATGACATGTGTGTAAACAAGCCAATGAGGTGCAGAAGTTGGTATGACGTATCAATTGGGGGCGGGACCTTCTTTCAGGAAGCAGAGCGACCTGAGGGCATGGTGTGAGTGAAGGGTACAATGCATTTCATTATTTTACATGTTTAAATAGAGACAATACAAACATGTACTTGTGTAGGAACCTCTAAAGGAGAATATTTGATAGGTTTCAAACACTTAGTTTTTATATTTATTTAAAAAATGAAATTTTCTTTTTTTTTGCCTCAGGGCAACATTGTGCCCAATGAAAGACCTGTAAAATGGCCTTGGACAATGTTTTGGCCAACATGTCCACTGACATTCACCGGCAGTGGACACAGAGACTCTCCATTCTAGCCTAATCTGATAGAGAGGGCCGTGAACTTTAGGACAATGGCAGCTAGCTTTTCATTTTTCGAATGAAAAGAGTCCTTCTTTGTACTACGTTCCCCTTAATCTGTTGTTGGGCTTAAACATTAGTTTCAAGTTCTATTCTGTCTTTTAAAAAAAAAAAAAAATATTAATACATTATCAAAAAGCATAAAACTTCCCCCCTAAAATAGTTTGAAATATTTGTAGTAATGAACAACCAGATGGTGTGACGTACAGGGTTAGTCCTTCATCAAGTCTTACAGTAGCAGCTGGCAGTACAGGGTTAGTCCTTCATCAAGTCTTACAGTAGCAGCTGGCAGTACAGGGTTAATCCTTCATCAAGTCTTACAGCTGGCAGTACAGGGTTAGTCCTTCATCAAGTCTTACAGTAGCAGCTGGCAGTACAGGGTTAGTCCTTCATCAAGTCTTACAGCAGGACGTACAGGGTTAGTCCTTCATCAAGTCTTACAGCAGGACGTACAGGGTTAGTCCTTCATCAAGTCTTACAGTAGCAGCTGGCAGTACAGGGTTAGTCCTTCATCAAGTCATACAGTAGCAGCTGGCAGTACAGGGTTAGTCCTTCATCAAGTTTTACAGTAGCAGCTGGCAGTACAGGGTTAGTCCTTCATCAAGTCTTACAGCTGGCAGTACAGGGTTAGTCCTTCATCAAGTCTTACAGTAGCAGCTGGCAGTACAGGGTTAGTCCTTCATCAAGTCTTACAGTAGCAGCTG
This sequence comes from Oncorhynchus mykiss, assembly GCF_013265735.2. Classification (NCBI taxonomy): domain Eukaryota; kingdom Metazoa; phylum Chordata; class Actinopteri; order Salmoniformes; family Salmonidae; genus Oncorhynchus; species Oncorhynchus mykiss. Next base: position 1,578,426 of record NC_048571.1, read on the forward strand.
GCAGTACAGGGTTAGTCCTTCATCAAGTTTTACAGTAGCAGCTGGCAGTACAGGGTTAATCCTTCATCAAGTCTTACAGTAGCAGCTGGCAGTACAGGGTTAATCCTTCATCAAGTCTTACAGTAGCATCTGGCAGTACAGGGTTAGTCCTTCATCAAGTCTTACAGTAGCATCTGGCAGTACAGGGTTAATCCTTCATCAAGTCTTACAGTAGCAGCTGGCAGTACAGGGTTAATCCTTCATCAAGTCTTACAGCTGGCAGTACAGGGTTAATCCTTCATCAAGTCTTACAGTAGCATCTGGCAGTACAGGGTTAGTCCTTCATCAAGTCTTACAGTAGCAGCTGGCAGTACAGGGTTAATTCTTCATCAAGTCTTACAGTAGCAGCTGGCAGTACAGGGTTAGTCCTTCATCAAGTCTTACAGTAGCAGCTGGCAGTACAGGGTTAATCCTTCATCAAGTTTTACAGCTGGCAGTACAGGGTTAATCCTTCATCAAGTCTTACAGTAGCAGCTGGCAGTACAGGGTTAATCCTTCATCAAGTCTTACAGCTGGCAGTACAGGGTTAATCCTTCATCAAGTCTTACAGTAGCAGCTGGCAGTACAGGGTTAATCCTTCATCAAGTCTTACAGTAGCAGCTGGCAGTACAGGCTTAATCCTTCATCAAGTCTTACAGTAGCAGCTGGCAGTACAGGGTTAATCCTTCATCAAGTCTTACAGTAGCAGCTGGCAGTACAGGGTTAATCCTTCATCAAGTCTTACAGCTGGCAGTACAGGGTTAATCCTTCATCAAGTCTTACAGCTGGCAGTACAGGGTTAATCCTTCATCAAGTCTTACAGTAGCATCTGGCAGTACAGGGTTAATCCTTCATCAAGTCTTACAGTAGCAGCTGGCAGTACAGGGTTAATCCTTCATCAAGTCTTACAGTAGCAATACAGGGTTAATCCTTCATCAAGTCTTACAGTAGCATCTGGTAGTACAGGGTTAATCCTTCATCAAGTCTTACAGTAGCAGCTGGCAGTACAGGGTTAATCCTTCATCAAGTCTTACAGTAGCAGCTGGCAGTACAGGGTTAATCCTTCATCAAGTCTTACAGTAGCAGCTGGCAGTACAGGGTTAATCCTTCATCAAGTCTTACAGCTGGCAGTACAGGGTTAATCCTTCATCAAGTCTTACAGCTGGCAGTACAGGGTTAATCCTTCATCAAGTCTTACAGTAGCATCTGGCAGTACAGGGTTAATCCTTCATCAAGTTTTACAGTAGCAGCTGGCAGTACAGGGTTAATCCTTCATCAAGTCTTACAGCTGGCAGTACAGGGTTAATCCTTCATCAAGTCTTACAGTAGCATCTGGCAGTACAGGGTTAATCCTTCATCAAGTCTTACAGTAGCAGCTGGCAGTACAGGGTTAATCCTTCATCAAGTCTTACAGTAGCAGCTGGCAGTACAGGGTTAATCCTTCATCAAGTCTTACAGCTGGCAGTACAGGGTTAATCCTTCATCAAGTCTTACAGCTGGCAGTACAGGGTTAATCCTTCATCAAGTCTTACAGTAGCATCTGGCAATACAGGGTTAATCCTTCATCAAGTCTTACAGTAGCATCTGGCAGTACAGGGTTAATCCTTCATCAAGTCTTACAGTAGCAGCTGGCAGTACAGGGTTAATCCTTCATCAAGTCTTACAGTAGCAGCTGGCAGTACAGGGTTAATCCTTCATCAAGTCTTACAGTAGCAGCTGGCAGTACAGGGTTAATCCTTCATCAAGTCTTACAGTAGCAGCTGGCAGTACAGGGTTAGTCCTTCATCAAGTCTTACAGCTGGCAGTACAGGGTTAATCCTTCATCAAGTTTTACAGTAGCAGCTGGCAATACAGGGTTAATCCTTCATCAAGTCTTACAGTAGCATCTGGCAGTACAGGGTTAATCCTTCATCAAGTCTTACAGTAGCAGCTGGCAGTACAGGGTTAGTCCTTCATCAAGTCTTACAGTAGCAGCTGGCAGTACAGGGTTAGTCCTTCATCAAGTCTTACAGTAGCAGCTGGCAGTACAGGGTTAATCCTTCATCAAGTCTTACAGCTGGCAGTACAGGGTTAATCCTTCATCAAGTCTTACAGTAGCAGCTGGTGTTGATTCTTAATGCTAGAATACAACATGTAGCTGTATAGTTCATACCTATTTGTTAATGTCAAGCTGTGACCAATTATTGTTCCTTCTCAGCATACCACAGGGTGTGTGTTGCTTTTAATAACCCTCTGATTGGTAAACCCTCTTAGTAAGGCTGATGATCAGTAGGCCTTTATTTCATATTTTGTACACAGACTTCCCTTGGGTTTCTTCAATTCCTCAACTTGACCCATTTTTCACAGAAATCTACCCATTTCTTAAATCATTTCTGGTTATTTTGAAGTCATTTGTTCTTAACACCAAACAAACTTAAAATAGAGAAGTAATTGACTCTTAATTCCATGACCAATGAAAGGGGTTTAACACAACGTTGACTCACCTGCCAATCATTTTAAATGTGTGTGTGTGTGAATGATTTCAGCTCAAAAACACTTGCTTTCAGTGCAGGAAGAATGTTGTTTTTCCTTTTTATTTAATAGAGCCTGATTACCAGCCAGGGCCTGTCATCCCTGCTACTGTGCTGCATGGTAGTTTTGATGGGTTTTAGCATACTTTTTATTTATTTAACTAGGCAAGTCAGTTAAGAACAAACTCTTATTTTCAATGACGGCCTAGGAACAGTGGGTTAACCGCCTTGTTCAGGAGCAGAACGACAGATTAGTACCTTGTCAGCTCGTGGGGGTTTGAACTTGCAACCTTCCGGTTACTAGTCCAACGCTCTAACCACTAGGCTACATCCAGCAGTCTTCTTTCTATACGCCACACTATCTATCACTTTACTTAGGGAGTGTAAACAACTCTCCCAGTACAGCTTCATGATCTCCTGTGCTATAAAGCTCCACGCTGCTCTACAGCTCCGACAGGGGACTTGATATGGGGAGCAATAAGACTTCTGACAGAGGTATGTATCCCAAATAGCCCACTATTCCCTATATAGTGCCCTGGTCAAAATGAGTGCACTATAAAGGGAAAAGGGGGGCCATTTGGGATACGGTCTGTGACTGATGGTGGTAGTTATGTGTCTTTCAAACTGGCCTCAATCTGGTCCTCTTCCCCCGAGCCACTGGCATGTTTACAACTGTCTTCCTGTGTTTATTGTGTGTGTGTGTGTGTGTGTCTGTTTGTGGTGTGTGTGTGTGTCTGTTTGTCATGTGTGTGTGTGTGTGTGTGTGTGTGTGTGTGTGTTTGTCGTGTGTGTGTGTGTGTGTTTGTCGTGTGTGTGTGTGTGTGTGTGTGTGTGTGTGTGTGTCTGTTTGTGGTGTTTGTGTGTGTGTGTGTGTGTGTGTGTGTGTGTGTGTGTGTGTGTGTGTGTGTGTGTGTGTGTGTGTGTGTGTGTGTGTGTGTGTGTGTGTGTGTGTGTGTGTACCACGGTGTAGGTGTAGAGAGGATATAGTAAGACGTGGAGATGGATGCATCTCTTCTCTCAGCAGAACTTTAACTGTTAGGAAACACACACTTCCTCTATCTCAGTATCAGTAACAGTCAGGGGGGGGGGGGGGGGTTTACTACCACCCTGTTCAGGCCAACAGCTCACATTTCTCTTACTGAAAAACGTATTTATCAGGCTTCAAATGTATATCTCTTTTGCTATGTTTTTTAAAGATGCAATATGCCTGGTTGCTAAAATTGTGAGTAGAATCATTGTAACGTCTAAAGAGCTGTGAGTAGAATCATTGTAACGTCTAAAGAGCTGTGAGTAGAATCATTGTAACGTCTAAAGAGCTGTGAGTAGAATCATTGTAACGTCTAAAGAGCTGTGAGTAGAATCATTGTAACGTCTAAAGAGCTGTGAGTAGAATCATTGTAACGTCTAAAGAGCTGTGAGTAGAATCATTGTAACGTCTAAAGAGCTGTGAGTAGAATCATTGTAACGTCTAAAGAGCTGTGAGTAGAATCATTGTAACGTCTAAAGAGCTGTGAGTAGAATCATTGTAACGTCTAAAGAGCTGTGAGTAGAATCATTGTAACGTCTAAAGAGCTGTGAGTAGAATCATTGTAACGTCTAAAGAGCTGTGAGTAGAATCATTGTAATGTCTAAAGAGCTGTGAGTAGAATCATTGTAACGTCTAAAGAGCTGTGAGTAGAATCATTGTAACGTCTAAAGAGCTGTGAGTAGAATCATTGTAACGTCTAAAGAGCTGTGAGTAGAATCATTGTAACGTCTAAAGAGCTGTGAGTAGAATCATTGTAACGTCTAAAGAGCTGTGAGTAGAATCATTGTAACGTCTAAAGAGCTGTGAGTAGAATCATTGTAACGTCTAAAGAGCTGTGAGTAGAATCATTGTAACGTCTAAAGAGCTGTGAGTAGAATCATTGTAACGTCTAAAGAGCTGTGAGTAGAATCATTGTAACGTCTAAAGAGCTGTGAGTAGAATCATTGTAACGTCTAAAGAGCTGTGAGTAGAATCATTGTAATGTCTAAAGAGCTGTGAGTAGAATCATTGTAACGTCTAAAGAGCTGTGAGTAGAATCATTGTAATGTCTAAAGAGCTGTGAGTAGAATCATTGTAACGTCTAAAGAGCTGTGAGTAGAATCATTGTAACGTCTAAAGAGCTGTGAGTAGAATCATTGTAATGTCTAAAGAGCTGTGAGTAGAATCATTGTAATGTCTAAAGATCTGTGAGTAGAATCTAAAGAGACCAGGAAGCATAGAAATAGAGCGCATAGAGCAGATCTTCTGCTTCTTAGATTTGCTTTCAATGAGAATGAAAGATCAAAATAAAAGCATTTCTATGTGAATTTGGTTGGGTCCCCAAAAAGCGACATATTGCTGCTTTTAAAAGAGGTAATGAACATTTTATAATTTTTAGTCATCTTACAAACATATGTTTTTTAAAATTTTTATGTTCTGTTAAACGTTTGTTTGGTTTGATCATAATTTCTACCAAGTTGTATTAAGAATCTTTTATAAGACATTATCAATGCAACTTGTTGATTTGATGCAGAAGTTAAGATGGAGAAAAACATGTCCTTCCCTGAGCTGCTTTTCAAGACCATGAGATCTATCCTCAGGCTGGGGCCTATTCTCCTCCATCTCCCTTCTAATCAGAGTCTGATTAGGGGATAATTGGCAGAAGATCGGCCTTGGTTATGAGCCATCGGAGGGATGTGGGGGGTAGAGAGGGTGTGGGCGTGGTTGAAGGGGCGGCCTCACACTTTACCCACGTCTCTATTGTTGAACGTCCCCCTGGTTGTTGAGACAGCATGCAGTCTGGTGGACACACAGTGGAGAGAACAGCCCACTGATTATATTGCATTTACATTTCAGTGGTTATCTCGTACACTATTTGAGTTTTTAGTTTGAATGAACAGTGATTGAATAATCAGATTAAGGGATGTACGAAAGTGTACCTGTTATCCATTATGAAATAAACATTATTTTAGTTAAGAGAAGGAACGTGAGAGTCTTCAAACAGTAAGCCATTCAATGACCTTATGAAAGTACATTCAGCCCAGTCTATTATAACCTATAACACTGCTGTCAGTTTGATCAGAGAATCATTTCTAGACTAAATCCTTCCCATGCTAATGTACAATTAGGAATGTGTTCATTTCATTTTCCTCATTAGCAAAAGGATGTTTTGGGTTTCCAAATGCAGATGTTTTTAAAATTATTTTAGCAATCAGAAAATAATACATTTTAAAAAATATATATTTTTTGTATAATTTTTGATCCTGGTATATAGTTAATTTTTTCCTTAAACATTAACTCTCTCTATTGTAGATTTTATTAAAAAAATATAAAGTAGTTTAGATTTGAGTCGCCAACTTTGACTTTTTCATCAAAGTCAAATGAACTTTAGTTTCATGAGGTGAAATGAACTTTAGTTTCATGAGGTGAATTGAACTTTAGTTTCATGAGGTGAATTGAACTTTAGTTTCATGAGGTGAATTGAACTTTAGTTTCATGAGGTGAAATGAACTTTAGCGTCTGTGTCATACAATTAAACATTAGTTTATCAAATTACGTTTTCGTGGTGTAAAAAAAACAACAACTATGTACTGGCAGCCAAACAGTTTACGTCTTGGTGCTCTACTGTTAGAGTAGAGAATGACAATTACAGAAGAAAAGTGTCATTTTAGTATTGTAGTGAATAGATTTTTTTTCATTCATAAAATAATAATTTAATTCCATTGTATAAAAATGCCACACATGCTCGTCATCAGTAAATGAGGAATAACTGTTGCTTTTTCAAAACAAACACTGTGGATCACACTTTCATTCTTATTTACCACATCAATTAAAGTAACATGATAATTCCTCTTCATTAACTATGTGTTTGTAAAGAAACAACTAAGGGAGTGTGCTGAAGGAGATTTCTATCTGTTGTCTTTGGTTGGTTGTGTCTGTTCTACCTCACTAGCGTTAGTAATGCATGATGGGAAAAACAACAGCCTCTTTAATCGGACACTTTTAGAACAGACCATTTATGAATTTATTAGGGGAACCATTTCCTGTAGTTGACAGTCCTACACCCTAACCCCACCGGCAGGCTGCCAAGCAACACCCCCATTTCTGATCGTTTTATTAAAACCTGAAGTAAATAACTGGCTCCATGGTGAAATAACCATATGAGCAGCATTGAGGTCCTGTTTTCTGGAGATGAAACAGTATTTGTTTGCCTCAGATCAGTCAGATTAGAATGAGACTTTCTGAAGCAGGAGGGTTGCTTCCTAGATGGCACCCTATTCCCTTTATAGTGCACTACTTTAGACCAGGGGGCGAATGACACCCTATTCCCTTCATAGTGTACTACTTTAGACCAGGGCCCTATTCCCTATATAGTGCACTACTTTAGACCAGGGCCCCTATAAAGGGCACAGGGTGTTATTTGAGACAGACAGGGTATCTAAAGCCGTGGCTGCTACTGCTCCGTGCTCCCTGCCACTGTTTCCTGCCCCTATCCACGCTGTCTTTCACCAGGTCCTCCAGGGACGTCTGAATAGGCTTGGGTTACGGAGAGAGGGATGAGGGATCACCCCCCCTCTTTTTGGGTTCCAAGTCGGGGAGACCCCTCTCTCCCCTGTCCTCCCATTCTCCTGGAGGGTTGTCTGAGCCTTCTAATGCAGCCTACAGGAGACCTCTTGTGCCCATTCCTCAATCGGGGTCCTCTCATCCATTTGAACCTTTTACACCCCACCCCCACCCCTCTCCCCAGGCACCCCGCCTCTCAACCCCCCTCACCCCCTCAGAGAGTTGGGCAGGGGCTTGGCGAGGAGAGTGAACGGCAGGCAGGTGACCGATGAGCACTGTCAATATAGCTCTTTGATCACGTGCATAAAACCCTTCCCCCTTTACCCCTCCCTCCCACTCCTCCTCCTCCGCCTGCTAGCCTCATCCACCCCCCTCCTCTTTCCCTGCGATGCAAATCAGCCGTTCTGCTCTCTGCTGCTCTGCTCTGTTCATTCACAGGGACAGAGGGAGGGGCCACTAGTAGCTAGCTCCTCCTGTTTCTAATGCCGCCTCAGTCAGGCAGGCAGCAGCATGGGGCTTTGTTGTGGACTGGAGCTGGACAGAGAAAGAGAGAACGAGGGAAGGAGAGATAAATAGGGAGAATAGAGAGAGAGAGAGAGAGAGAGGAAGGGGGAGAGAGAGAGAGAGAGACCCTGACGTTAACCAGGGGTCAAACTAGTAAAGAGGGGCTGTTCTGTTGTTGTGGACTACTACTGCTGCTGTTGCTCCCCGGAAACATAGCACCGTGTTGGGAGTTCCTGGTGAGTTTGCTGCCTCTGCTTTTGTCTCGGGTCTATTTTTAACTGGTGGCGGCTGTTCAGTTCCTCTTCCTCTCACGTGAGAGCCCGGCGTTAGACTTCGTCTTCGTTAGCAGTCGGTTTCTAGAAAGGAGGGAATCCACTGTTTGTGTGAATGAAGGGCTGTTGCATCTCAGTCACCCGTAGATGTAGTTCATGCAGATGATGTAGCTATTGTTTGCATGGCCCTGACTGTTTCAACCACTCTCTTTGTTTGCTCTGCTTGATTTGAATGATTGAAATGAGTGCTCGTAGGGAACAGTCCTTGATATTTAGGACGACTGGTCTCTGCTCAGGGTTGGTATGTGTGTCTACCGCCTATCGTATAATGTACACATGTTAAATCAATTTATGACTGTTAAGACAACGTAGTTGTGTTAGAACCATGCAAATGGCTTTATAAATGTAAATTCCAGAATATAATTGTCCATACATTTAAATACACTATTTAGCCCTTAGAGAATTGCTTTACTCTCTTATGTTTATGGAAATATTCACCCATCTTTTTATGCAAAAACCTTGTTTCTAATTATTACAACATCTTTGAAGTGGAACTACATTTCCATCCGGTTAAAAAGGTTTTTCAGTATAAAAGTAATTGTTCTGTTGGATGTTTGACACAGTAACAGATTGTTTAAATGGGTCTACCTGGGGCTATCAGTACCACCCTACCCCCTCTCTAAACCCCAGTCCTCCCCTGGTCTACCATACTACCTCCTCTCTAAACCCTAGTCCTCCCCTGGTCTACCATACTACCTCCTCTCTAAACCCTAGTCCTCTCCTGGTCTACCACCCTACCTCCTCTCTAAACCCCAGTCCTCTCCTGGTCTACCATACTACCTCCTCTCTAAACCCCAGTCCTCTCCTGGTCTACCACCCTACCTCCTCTCTAAACCCCAGTCCTCTCCTGGTCTACCACCCTACCCCCTCTAACCCAGTCCTCTCCTGGTCTACCATACTACCCCCTCTCTAAACCCTACTCCTCTCCTGGTCTACCATACTACCTCCTCTCTAAACCCCAGTCCTCTCCTGGTCTACCACCCTACCTCCTCTCTAAACCCCAGTCCTCTCCTGGTCTACCATACTACCTCCTCTCTAAACCCTAGTCCTCTCCTGGTCTACCATACTACCTCCTGTCTAAACCCCAGTCCTCTCCTGGTCTACCACCCTACCCCCTCTAACCCAGTCCTCCCCTGGTCTACCACCCTACCCCCTCTCTAAACCCCAGTCGTCTCCTGGTCTACCATGCTACCTCCTCTCTAAACCCCAGTCGTCTCCTGGTCTACCATACTACCTCCTCTCTAAACCCCAGTCGTCTCCTGGTCTACCATACTACCTCCTCTCTAAACCCTAGTCCTCTCCTGGTCTACCATACTACCTCCTCTCTAAACCCCAGTCCTCTCCTGGTCTACCACCCTACCTCCTCTCTAAACCCCAGTCCTCTCCTGGTCTACCACCCTACCCCCTCTAACCCAGTCCTCTCCTGGTCTACCATACTACCCCATCTCTAAACCCTAGTCCTCTCCTGGTCTACCATACTACCTCCTGTCTAAACCCCAGTCCTCTCCTGGTCTACCACCCTACCCCCTCTAACCCAGTCCTCCCCTGGTCTACCACCCTACCCCCTCTCTAAACCCCTACCCCCTCTCTAAACCCCAGTCCTCTCCTGGTCTACCACCCTACCCCCTCTCTAAACCCCAGTCCTCCCCTGGTCTACCATACTACCTCCTCTCTAAACCCCAGTCCTCTCCTGGTCTACCATACTACCTCCTCTCTAAACCCCAGTCCTCTCCTGGTCTACCATACTACCTCCTCTCTAAACCACAGTCCTCCCCTCTAAACCCCAGTCCTCCTCTCTAATCCCCAGTCCTCCCCTGGTCTACCATACTACCCCCTCTCTAAACCCCAGTCCTCCCCTGGTCTACCATACTACCTCTCTAAACCCCAGTCCTCCCCTGGTCTACCATACTACCTCCTCTCTAAACCCCAGTCCTCCCCTGGTCTACCATACTATCCCCTCTCTAAACCCCAGTCCAGTCCTCTCCTGGTCTACCATACTACCTCCTCTCTAAACCCCAGTCCAGTCCTCTCCTGGTCTACCATACTACCCCCTCTCTAAACCCCAGTCCTCCCCTGGTCTACCATACTACCTCCTCTCTAAACCCCAGTCCTCCCCTGGTCTACCATACTACCTCCTCTCTAAACCCCAGTCCTCTCCTGGTCTACCATTCTACCTCCTCTCTAAACCCCAGTCCAGTCCTCTCCTGGTCTACCATACTACCTCCTCTCTAAACCCCAGTCCTCACCTGGTCTACCATACTACCCCCTCTCTAAACCCCAGTCCTCCCCTCTAAACCCCAGTCCTCTCCTCTAAACCCCAGTCCTCTCCTGGTCTACCATACTACCTTCTCTCTAAACCCCAGTCCAGTCCTCTCCTGGTCTACCATACTACCTCCTCTCTAAACCCCAGTCCTCCCCTGGTCTACCATACTACCCCCTCTCTAAACCCCAGTCCTCTCCTGGTCTACCATACTACCTCCTCTCTAAACCCCAGTCCTCCCCTGGTCTACCATACTACCTCCTCTCTAAACCCCAGTCCTCCCCTGTTCTACCATACTACCCCCTCTCTAAACCCCAGTCTAGTCCTCTCCTGGTCTACCATACTACCTCCTCTCTAAACCCCAGTCCAGTCCTCTCCTGGTCTACCATACTACCCCCTCTCTAAACCCCAGTCCTCCCCTGGTCTACCATACTACCTCCTCTGTAAACCCCAGTCCTCCTCTCTAAACCCCAGTCCTCCCCTGGTCTACCATACTACCTCCTCTCTAAACCCCAGTCCTCCCCTGGTCTACCATACTACCTCCTCTCTAAACCCCAGTCCTCCCCTGGTCTACCATACTACCTCCTCTCCAAACCCCAGTCCTCTCCTGGTCTACCATACTACCTCCTCTCTAAACCCTAGTCCTCCCATGGTCTACCATACTACCTCCTCTCTAAACCTCAGTCCTCCCCTGGTCTACCATACTACCCCCTCTCTAAACCCCAGTCCTCCCCTCTAAACCCCAGTCCTCTCCTGGTCTACCAAACTACCTCCTCTCTAAACCCCAGTCCTCCCCTGGTCTACCATACTACATCCTCTCTAAACCCCAGTCCTCCTGGTCTACCATACTACCTCCTCTCTAAACCCCAGTCCTCCCCTGGTCTACCATACTACCCCCTCTCTAAACCCCAGTCCTCTCCTGGTCTACCATACTACCTCCTCTCTAAACCCCAGTCCTCCCCTGGTCTCAAAGCATGTGATTCATTTTCACATTGCACCAGGGAGCTCAATCAAGAAGGATCTGCGACAGAACCAGATTCCCTCCACAGCTCCCAGTTCAAACTGAAATATTACAGGAGGGAGAGCTGGGTTATACGGCTTGAGGCGTGGCCAAACACACACACACACAGGCCCCGACGCAACCCCCAACCAGTCATCCAAGCCGCCAGGCAGGAGCCACACTTCTCAGCCCCAGTAGCAGCGCCCCTCACCGCCCCGGGGCTCCAGACCTCCTGGCCACCGGGTCACTGGGTCAGCCTGAAATTACCCGTCATGATTAACTCCTTACACTCCTACTGCAGAACACAGGACAGGTTTAATGGAATGGAATGGAAGGCTCTATGTTAGAACAACTAGGGGGACAGTTTAATATCAACTGAATGGAAGTTAAACTTTGTCTTGACTTGGAACTAAAATAGTTTTTTGTCTATTGCTCACTAAGCTGTTGTAGAGAGGTGGAGTATTGTAGTGTGTCTGTGTGAGCTAGAGTGAATGTGTGTGTGTGTGTGTCCCTGGCTGTGTGTGTGTGTGTGTGGGGGGGGGGGGGGTAGCCCTAGCCCTAGCCCTGCCCCGCCCCTAGTGAGTGATCTTTCCCTCCTTGTGAAACAAAACACTCGTCTATTCTTCCCCCACTTTCCCTCATCTCTCAATGAAACCTTTTTCCAAGATGCTTAAGCAGCCATAGAGGCATTTTGCTGGGCCATAGAGAATACTGTAGAGCCAGCCATAGAGGCATTTTGCTGGGCCATAGAGAACGTTGTAGAGCCAGCCATAGAGGCATTTTGCTGGCACTTAGAGAATACTGTAGAGCCAGCCATAGAGGCATTTTGCTGGCCTTTAGAGAATACTGTAGAGCCAGCCATAGAGGTATTTTGCTGGCCCTTAGAGAATGCAGTAGAGCCAGCCATAGAGGCATTTTGCTGGCCTTTAGAGAATACTGTAGAGCCAGCCATAGAGGTATTTTGCTGGCCCTTAGAGAATGCAGTAGAGCCAGCAATAGCGGCATTTTGCTGGCCTTTAGAGAATACTGTAGAGCCAGCCATAGAGGCATTTTGCTGGCCCTTAGAGAATGCAGTAGAGCCAGCCATAGAGGCATTTTGCTGGCCTTTAGAGAATACTGTAGAGCCAGCCATAGAGGCATTTTGCTGGCCCTTAGAGAATGCAGTAGAGCCAGCCATAGAGGCATTTTGCTGGCCCTTAGAGAATGCAGTAGAGCCAGCCATAGAGGCATTTTGCTGGCCCTTAGAGAACGTTGTAGAGCCAGCCATAGAGGCATTTTGCTGGCCCTTAGAGAACGTTGTAGAGCCAGCCATAGAGGCATTTTGCTGGCACTTAGAGAACACAGTAGAGGTCTGCTCTCTACTAGACAACCAGTCTAGAGTTCTGTTGAAATGGGAGATGTTTATCATGGCATATTTGACACACACTGCTACTAATAATAAAACTCATGGACTGACTGAATCGTGGACTGACTGAGTCGTGGACTGACTGAATCGTGGACTGACTGAATCGTGGACTGGCTGAATCGTGGACTGACCGGATCGTGGACTGACCGAATCGTGTACTGACCGAATCGTGGACTGACTGAATCGTGGACTGACTGAATCGTGGACTGACTGAATCGTGGACTGACTGAATCGTGGACTGGCTGAATCGTGGACTGACCGAATCGTGGACTGACCGAATCGTGTACTGACCGAATCGTGGACTGACTGAATCGTGGACTGACCGAATCGTGGACTGACCGAATCGTGGACTGACTGAATCGTGGACTGACTGAATCGTGGACTGACTGAATCGTGGACTGACTGAATCGTGGACTGACTGAATCGTGGACTGGCTGAATCGTGGACTGGCTGAATCGTGGACTGACTGAATCGTGGACTGACTGAATCGTGGACTGACTGAATCGTGGACTGACTGAATCGTGGACTGACTGAATCGTGGACTGACTGAATCGTGGACTGACTGAATCGTGGACTGATTGAATCGTGGACTGACTTGTGCGGCCGGGGCCACTGGCTGCTTTTGTGTGATTACCCACAATGCCTTTCAATGTCTTTCTCTGGACGTGCCATTTTTTCCACCTCTATTGATGGATGGGTTGACTTGACGCTTTGAATGGCAGATCTCCTCCTAGACCTTCCACTCCCATTGTGTTGCTGGGCCAGATATAGAGAGAGAGAGAGAGAGGGACCAGAAGGAGAGAAGGCATTGAGCTCCAGTAGAATTTAAAAGTCTAAGTCAGTAGTCTGCTGGTCCTGATAAGAATTAGTTATAAATGACAGATGAGATTAAATAGAGCAGTAATGAGAGAAGGATATCTGAATATGGTAGTTTTACCTGCTGCTGAATGAATGAATGAATACAACCCTTCCCTTATGGGAATAATTGACACATAAACAAACATTACAATAACTCACTATGATAATTAAATGATAATTCCTCTTCCAGTGTTCTCTGCATTGCGCCTTCCATAAAGAGTGAAACAAATAATCTATATATATATCTCAATACCTAATAGAAAATAAGGTTATCCTGCTAGTGTTTGTCATTATAGCTGGTTTAGGGATGTGTTTAGTCCTGTCTATATAATGAGTGTTTGTCATTATAGCTGGTTTAGGGATGTGTTTAGCCCTGTCTATAGAATGAGTGTTTGTCATTATAGCTGGTTTAGGGATGTGTTTAGTTCTGTCTATATAATGAGTGTTTGTCATTATAGCTGGTTTAGGGATGTGTTTAGCCCTGTCTATATAATGAGTGTTTGTCATTATAGCTGGTTTAGGGATGTGTTTAGCCCTGTCTATAGAATGAGTGTTTGTCATTATAGCTGGTTTAGGGATGTGTTTAGTTCTGTCTATATAATGAGTGTTTGTCATTATAGCTGGGTTAGGGATGTGTTTAGCCCTGTCTATAGAATGAGTGTTTGTCATTATAGCTGGTTTAGGGATGTGTTTAGTTCTGTCTATATAATGAGTGTTTGTCATTATAGCTGGGTTAGGGATGTGTTTAGCCCTGTCTATAGAATGAGTGTTTGTCATTATAGCTGGTTTAGGGATGTGTTTAGTTCTGTCTATATAATGAGTGTTTGTCATTATAGCTGGTTTAGGGATGTGTTTAGTTCTGTCTATATAATGAGTGTTTGTCATTATAGCTGGTTTAGGGATGTGTTTAGTTCTGTCTATATAATAAGTGTTTGTCATTATAGCTGGTTTAGGGATGTGTTTAGTTCTGTCTATATAATGAGTGTTTGTCATTATAGCTGGTTTAGGGATGTGTTTAGCTACAATGCCCTGTCTATATAATGAGTGTTTGTCATTATAGCTGGGTTAGGGATGTGTTTAGTTCTGTCTATATAATTAGTGCCCTGTATACCGAGCTGTTTAAATACAAAGATTTCAACCCTTAGCAAACCTCACCTCTAGAAAACCCCAGTGTCTGTATATTAGACTAGGTTTTCATTTTGTTCAAATTTCTTTTAAACTATTGATTGGCATCGCAGTGTTATAACAAACCTAAACCTCATAGTAGTAATGGTAGGCTTGAGTTCAGTAATTGAACATGTAACAGTAGCCTAGTGTTGTGATCTAGGTGAGATGAAGGCAGGCTGTCTGCAGAAGGGGATTACCTGGCTGGTCTCAGGGGAGCCTGACCCCTGACCTCTATAATGAAAAGGGGGAGGGCCCCAGACAAAAGACTTGTTAGACCCAGAGAACACAACACACTGGAAACGTATCCCTTGTCCCCAATGTGATGGAATACTCTGGTATGTCTCACCTTTTCCTCTTTAAGATCCCTGCCTCTACTGCCTCATTTTCCTGCTCTTAAAGATCCCTGCCTCTACTGCTTCCTTTTCCTGCTCTTAAAGATCCCTGCCTCTACTGCTTCCTTTTCCTGCTCTTAAAGATCCCTGCCTCTACTGCTTCCTTTTCCTGCTCTTAAAGATTCCTGCCTCTACTGCTTCCCTTTCCTCCTCTTAAAGATTCCTGCCTCTACTGCTTCCTTTCCTCCTCTTAAAGATTCCTGCCTCTACTGCTTCCTTTCCTGCTCTTAAAGATTCCTGCCTCTACTGCTTCCCTTTCCTCCTCTTAAAGATCCCTGCCTCTACTGCTTCCTTTCCTCCTCTTAAAGATCCCTGCCTCTACTGCTTCCTTTCCTCCTCTTAAAGATTCCTGCCTCTACTGCTTCCTTTTCCTGCTCTTAAAGATTCCTGCCTCTACTGCTTCCTTTTCCTGCTCTTAAAGATCCCTGCCTCTACTGCTTCCTTTTCCTGCTCTTAAAGATTCCTGCCTCTACTGCTTCCTTTTCCTCCTCTTAAAGATTCCTGCCTCTACTGCTTCCTTTTCCTCCCTTAAAGATCCCTGCCTCTACTGCCTCCTTTTCCTCCTCTTAAAGATTCCTGCCTCTACTGCTTCCCTTTCCTCCTCTTAAAGATTCCTGCCTCTACTGCTTCCTTTTCCTGCTCTTAAAGATTCCTGCCTCTACTGCTTCCTTTTCCTCCTCTTAAAGATTCCTGCCTCTACTGCTTCCTTTTCCTCCCTTAAAGATCCCTGCCTCTACTGCCTCCTTTTCCTCCTCTTAAAGATTCCTGCCTCTACTGCTTCCCTTTCCTCCTCTTAAAGATTCCTGCCTCTACTGCTTCCTTTTCCTGCTCTTAAAGATCCCTGCCTCTACTGCTTCCTTTTCCTCCTCTTAAAGATCCCTGCCTCTACTGCTTCCTTTTCCTGCTCTTAAAGATCCCTGCCTCTACTGCTTCCTTTTCCTCCTCTTAAAGATCCCTGCCTCTACTGCTTCCCTTTCCTCATCTTAAAGATTCCAACCATTCCTTTCACTGACTCAATGTTTTGAGGGGAAAATGGGCGAACAGCGAACACTTGAAATGTAGCCAACCAATGTGACGCTTTGGATATTCTAAAGAACCTTTGGCTGCCTGGCTGGAGCTGGGGGGAGGTAGATTGTTTGTGTGTGGAATTGGATTGGAAGTAGTGTTATGTATGAAGTCTGACTTTGAGCTGTGGCTTTTGAATCAAAGCGGGAAGATCAAAGTTGTTATTCATGTGTGTCAGACGGTGTTTGATCTACTGCTGCTGCAGAGTGTAGACTCGCTTCACCTCAGTGGAATTCTTAACGCGTATCGGAACAGACAGTGATTGATTTGTGTGTGTGTGTCCAGGAAGTCCTCCTGTTTTGCCTCCCAGAACCGTAGCTCCCCTTTTCATAAGCCTTAATACCATGGATTCATTCAACAATAGCTGAATTTAAAAGCAACATTATTAAATGAACCTTGGGTAAGAAACAAACAGCTATGGCCATTATAAGCTGTGTTTTCAGTTGTTGTGGATGACTGAACTCTATGTTTTCAGTTGTTGTGGATTACTGAACGCTATGTTTTCAGTTGTTGTGGATGACTGAACTCTATGTTTTCAGTTGTTGTGGATGACTGAACTCTATGTTTTCAGTTGTTGTGGATTACTGAACGCTATGTTTTCAGTTGTTGTGGATGACTGAACGCTATGTTTTCAGTTGTTGTGGATGACTGAACTCTATGTTTTCAGTTGTTGTGGATGACTGAACGCTGTGTTTTCAGTTGTTGTGGATGACTGAACTCTATGTTTTCAGTTGTTGTGGATGACTGAACGCTGTGTTTTCAGTTGTTGTGGATGACTGAACGCTGTGTTTTCAGTTGTAGTGGATGACTGAACGCTATGTTTTCAGTTGTTGTGGATGACTGAACGCTGTGTTTTCAGTTGTTGTGGATGACTGAACGCTATGTTTTCAGTTGTTGTGGATGACTGAACGCTGTGTTTTCAGTTGTTGTGGATGACTGAACGCTGTGTTTTCAGTTGTTGTGGATGACTGAACGCTGTGTTTTCAGTTGTTGTGGATGACTGAACGCTGTGTTTTCAGTTGTTGTGGATGACTGAACTCTATGTTTTCAGTTGTTGTGGATGACTGAACGCTGTGTTTTCAGTTGTTGTGGATGACTGAACGCTATGTTTTCAGTTGACTGAACTCCTGGTGATGTTGCAGTGGCGAATAACATCCCATCATGATTTTCTAATTCCACTTGTTGCCTTTCCTCTCGTTTCAGTCACCCTCCCCAAGGCCCTCTTCCTCCCAGCCTCCTCCTCTCCCCCCGCCCCCTCCAGACGCTCCATGCAGTCCCCCTCCTCCTATCGCCTGCCCCATCCGCTGCCCCCTCTGCCCGTGCGGAAGGGGGTCCGGGGCCGGCGCCCCAAACTGCAGACCATCGCCCTGCTCAAGGCAGCGGCAGAGGCAGCAGCGGAGGCTGCTCTGAATGGTACGCCACAGGTCTCCGGCTCCCAGCTAGCACCCAGACCCCATAAGAAGAGGGGGCCCAAGCCTGGGAGCAAGGTAAGGGCCTATGGTCAATGAACCTGTTTCCTGGATCCAGATTGAGTTTAGTACTGGACTGAAAAAGTATGCTTATTGGAACAGCAGTTGTATTGTCTGTCTGTTTAATGAAATGTGTGACTGGTTGCAGTGATTGGCTCCAGTCAACACTCCCGGAGGAATTTTACCTCCAGTCCAATCACTTTACACAATGTTGTATGACGACATCACAGTGGTATTACTACAGTAGGGGTGCTGTGTAGTGTCGGTATATGATAGGGATCGAAGACTTGTCAGTGAACGGCAGGAGCCTAGTGGTTAGAGCGTTGGACTAGTAAACGGTAGGTTGCAAGTTCAAACCCCCGAGCTGACAAGGTACAAATCTGTCGTTCTGCCCCTGAACAGGCAGTTAACCCACTGTTCCTAGGCTGTCATTGAAAATAAGAGTTTGTTCTTAACTGACTTGCCTGGTTAAATAAAGGTTAAATAAAAAAGGTTGTGTTTGTTCAGAGGAAGCCACGTGTGCTGCCCTCCTCGGGGACAGGCTCTGTATATACTACTACAGCCTCTGAGACCAGACTGATCAACAACGTTCATGGACCGAAGGACAACAGCCCCGGAGTGGTCTCCACAGGTAAGACTCAGTCCTGTCAGATAAATTATAACATTGATGCAGTTTAACAGATCGCTGTATTAACAGATATACACATTAGACCTGCTCTTTCCTTGACATAGACTGATCAGGTGAAGCTATGATCCCTTATTGATGTAACTTGTTAAATCCTCTTCAATCAGTGTAGATGAAGGGGAGGTTAAACAAGGATTTTTAAGCCTTGAGACAATTGAGACATGGATTGTGTGTGTGCCATTCAGAGGGTGATTGGGCAAGACAAAGGATTTAAGTGCCTTTGAACGGGGTATGGTAGTAGGTGCCAGGCACACCGGTTTGGGTCAAGAACGCTGCTGGGGTTTTCACACTCAACAGTTTCCTGTGTGTATCAAGAATGGTCCACCAGTCAAAGGACACCCAGCCATCTTGACACAACTGTGGGAAGCATTAGAGTCAACATGGTCCAGCATCTCT
>NC_048571.1:1602056-1617056 GCF_013265735.2 Oncorhynchus mykiss
AGTGTAATCAGCTAGATACCATATGACTGTGTCTATCTGTTCTGTCTCCCACCCTGCAGTGCGGTCTGATGGGGGGATCCACTATGTCAAGCTGCCACAGGCCTCCTCTGCCTCCTTTGTGCTCAGGTTCATGGAGACTCTGTGTCACCAGCTGCAGAGTGACAACCTGTTCTCCTCCCAACCCTTCAGCCCTGCATTCATGGCCTCCACTGGACACACAGCCTACGACAGGAGCACATCAGGTAATGCCTGCAAACCGTGTGTGTGTGTGTGTGTGTGTGTGTGTGTGTGTGTGTTTGTGAGCTTTTCCTTATCTTTGTCACAAAGCCACAAGCCAGCATGTATTTCCCATCAACCTACACCATCAACAGTCACAATATAAACTGTGGCTATTTCTCTAATATTCCATTGGTCATCTATAATGTCATAGCATTTCCTTCAACAGGTCACTGACCCACATGAAACATCAGACCCCTCTATAAAACACAACTTTATAGAGATCTCAGTGGCCCTCAGTTGGCAGTAGCTGATGCCGTCTCTTGTCCCTCCTCTGTTGTCTTCAGTAAAAGAAGAGATCTCAGTGGTCCTCAGTTGGCAGTAGCTGATGCCGTCTCTTTTCTCTCCTCTGTTGTCTTCAGTAAAAGAAGAGATGTCAGAGGCCTTGTCCATAGCCAGAGGCTCCGTAGGAAGGAGCAGGCGCTTCCAGATGGACAGAGACAGGGACTGTAACCTTTACCCTTCTCCCCTGTCCTCCTCCAAACGGCTGCACAGCACAGAGGCACACCCCTCGGAAGGTACACTAACACCCCTCAGCCTCAGAGCTACCCCTGGTGCACTCACTGGAGATACATCGCAATAGTTTGAAAGGACCTCCTGTCCTTCCTTTGTCATCTCGTCTCCTTCAGTACTGATATATAAACACAAAATACAGGATAAGGAAAAACTAAATGGAGGATAGCTATCCAGGAATTGACTTTCACCTGTCCAGTTTTAATGTCAGTGCAGATGAAATGAGGAGAGGAAGCCTCTCTACACTATTAAGATGCAGCCCAGTGCTGGACTGGGCACTGTGATTAACTAGAAGGAGAGGAAGCCTCTCTACACTATTAAGATGCAGCCCAGTGCTGGACTGGGCACTATGATTAACTAGAAGGACAGGAAGCCTCTCTACACTATTAAGATGCAGCCCAGTGCTGGACTGGGCACTATGATTAACTAGAAGGAGAGGAAGCCTCTCTACACTATTAAGATGCAGCCCAGTGCTGGACTGGGCACTATGATTAACTAGAAGGAAAGGAAGCCTCTCTACACTATTAAGATGCAGCCCAGTGCTGGACTGGGCACTGTGATTAACTAGAAGGAGAGGAAGCCTCTCTACACTATTAAGATGCAGCCCAGTGCTGGACTGGGCACTATGATTAACTAGAAGGAGAGGAAGCCTCTCTACACTATTAAGATGCAGCCCAGTGCTGGACTGGGCACTGTGATTAACTAGAAGGAGAGGAAGCCTCTCTACACTATTAAGATGCAGCCCAGTGCTGGACTGGGCACTATGATTAACTAGAAGGAGAGGAAGCCTCTCTACACTATTAAGATGCAGCCCAGTGCTGGACTGGGCACTATGATTAACTAGAAGGAAAGGAAGCCTCTCTACACTATTAAGATGCAGCCCAGTGCTGGACTGGGCACTGTGATTAACTAGAAGGAGAGGAAGCCTCTCTACACTATTAAGATGCAGCCCAGTGCTGGACTGGGCACTATGATTAACTAGAAGGAGAGGAAGCCTCTCTACACTATTAAGATGCAGCCCAGTGCTGGACTGGGCACTGTGATTAACTAGAAGGAGAGGAAGCCTCTCTACACTATTAAGATGCAGCCCAGTGCTGGACTGGGCACTGTGATTAACTAGAAGGAGAGGAAGCCTCTCTACACTATTAAGATGCAGCCCAGTGCTGGACTGGGCACTGTGATTAACTAGAAGGAGAGGAAGCCTCTCTACACTATTAAGATGCAGCCCAGTGCTGGACTGGGCACTGTGATTAACTAGAAGGAGAGGAAGACTCTCTACACTATTAAGATGCAGCCCAGTGCTGGACTGGGCACTGTGATTAACTAGAAGGATCACTCTACTGAATTAACACAAATAACCACTTCCTTGTGTCCTCAGTAGAGTGATAGTTGTGGCCAATCGTCTTCCTTCTTATTGCCTCCTGATTCTACATTATTGAAACACTTTCCTTAATGCATAACTGTTGTTTGGTTAATTAAAACTTCTGCTTGTATAGTTTATTCATGAAGTCTTAGTAACTGTACAGATATTGATGACCTGCCACTGTTCAATGTAATTGCATCAGCAACTAACGGCTAAGCTACCACTTCTTGATTAATCACTAAGCAGCTAACGGCTAAGCTACCACTTCATGATTAATCACCAAGCAGCTAACGGCTAAGCTACCACTTCTTGATTAATCACTAAGCAGCTAACGGCTAAGCTACCACTTCATGATTAATCACCAAGCAGCTAACGGCTAAGCTACCACTTCATGATTAATCACCGATCACCAAGCAGCTAACGGCTAAGCTACCACTTCATGATTAATCACCGATCACCAAGCAGCTAACGGCTAAGCAACCACTTCATGATTGATCACAGATCACCAAGCAGCTAACAGCTAAGCTACCACTTCATGATTAATCACCAAGCAGCTAACGGCTAAGCTACCACTTCATGATTAATCACCAATCACTAAGCAGCTAACGGCTAAGCTACCACTTCATGATTAATCACTGATCACCAAGCAGCTAACGGCTAAGCTACCACTTTATGATTAATCACCAAGCAGCTAACGGCTAAGCTACCACTTCATGATTAATCACCAAGCAGCTAACGGCTAAGCTACCACTTCATGATTAATCACCAAGCAGCTAACGGCTAAGCTACCACTTCATGATTAATCACCGATCACCAAGCAGCTAACGGCTAAGCTACCACTTCATGATTAATCACGATCACCAAGCAGCTAACGGCTAAGCTACCACTTCATGATTAATCACCAAACAGCTAACGGCTAAGCTACCACTTCATGATTAATCACCAACCACTTGCTTAGTTTCTCATGACACATTATCAGATGTCATTTTACTTAAAGAATTCATGTGGTTGTGACACTGTATTAGTGTGTGTCTATACGCTGACGATCCTACCTCTCTTACCCTCCATCAGAGCCCCTTCCTCGCAGTGAGAACGGTTTGACTGAGGACCCTATGGACACCTCCACCTCTCCCTCCATGACCCCTCGCCCCCTGACACAACGCACCACCTCAGAGTACCGTGGCCAGGGGTCCAGCAGCCCCTACTACCCTGGGTCTGGGTCTGGTCACCCCCCACCACCACCCCTCAGGCGCCTGGCCCCCAACCCTTCTGACCTGGGGTCCAGAGGGCTACAGAGAAGAGTGGAAGGTAGGCCTTGTAAGAGCTTAACCCCCATTGGCTGGCTGACTGGGCGGGCCTTGTGTGTGTGCCTCTAGATTCTAGTTGGCCATTTACGTTTGTTTGAATGTTGATTTTTGGGGGGGGGCTAGGCTTCCTGTGTTGGAGCAGATCACATTCAGCATTTTAGTAACTTAGCAGACGCTCGTATCCAGAGCGACTTAGTTAGTGCATTCATCTTAAGATAGCTAGGTGAGACAACCACACATCTCAGTCGCAGTCAGTGCATTTTCCAGAATAAAGCAGCTGAGACAGTGCTAGCAAGACAAGTTAGTTCAAGAAAGGCGATGGTGTTTTTATTTTCATTTGTTTAACCGAAGTGTAGTCAGGATGCAGTAAATATGTTGTGTAGCACTGCCACCTAGTGGACAATGCGATGGATATGTTGTGTAGCACTGCCACCTAGTGGACAATGCCATGGATATGTTGTGTAGCACTGCCACCTAGTGGACAATGCCATGGATATGTTGTGTAGCACTGCCACCTAGTGGACAATGCCATGGATATGTTGTGCCTTCCCTGTAAAGTAATTTTATTTATTTAACTAGACAAGTCAGTTAAGAACAAATTCTTATTTTCAATGACGGCCTAGGAACAGTGGGTTAACTGCCTTGTTCAGAGGCAGAATGGCACCTTGTCAGCTCGGGGATTTGAAACCTTTCGGTTACTAGTCCAACGCTCTAACCACTAGGCTACCCTGCCGCCCTGTAAAGTCTGAAACTATTAGTATTCATGGTGGTTAACTATAAAGGTGAGTATTGAATTCTGACTCTCTGCTGCTCTGTCTGTGTGTTCTGTTGTTCAGCTGCGAGCTCCACCACAGGTCCTGAGCACCTGGCAGCTGCAGACCGGGAGGCTGCAGCGGGGAACGGGGCCGGGAACGCCCCTTCCTCCTGGTCTGTGGATGAGGTGATGCAGTTTGTCCACGACGCCGACCCCCAAACCCTCGGACCCCACGTGGAGCTCTTCAGAAAACACGTGAGTGGACCTTGATTGATTTATTTATTGATTGATGATGTTTCTTGTCCTTTTTCTTCCTTTGGAGCATCACTGCTGATAGAGGGAAGGAGACGAGGAGGCAGACACTACACTATTGAGATGCTCCCTAGATGTGTGTCTAAGTGCCCCGGGTCCAGGCCTGATGTTACACTATTGAGATGCCCCATAGATGTGTGTCTAAGTGCCCCGGGTCCAGGCCTGATGTTACACTATTGAGATGCTCCCTAGATGTGTGTCTAAGTGTCCCGGGTCCAGGCCTGATGTTACACTATTGAGATGCCCCCTAGATGTGTGTCTAAGTGCCCCGGGTCCAGGCCTGATGTTACACTATTGAGATGCCCTCTAGATGTGTGTCTAAGTGCCCCGGGTCCAGGCCTGATGTTACACTATTGAGATGCCCCCTAGATGTGTGTCTAAGTGTCCCGGGTCCAGGCCTGATGTTACACTATTGAGATGCTCCCTAGATGTGTGTCTAAGTGCCGGGTCCAGGCCTGATGTTACACTATTGAGATGCCCCCTAGATGTGTGTCTAAGTGCTGAGTCCAGGCCTGATGTTACACTATTGAGATGCTCCCTAGATGTGTGTCTAAGTGTCCCGGGTCCAGGCCTGATGTTACACTATTGAGATGCCCCCTAGATGTGTGTCTAAGTGCTGAGTCCAGGCCTGATGTTACACTATTGAGATGCCTCCTAGATGTGTGTCTAAGTGCTGGGTCCAGGCCTGATGTTACACTATTGAGATGCCCCTTAGATGTGTGTCTAAGTGTCCCGGGTCCAGGCCTGATGTTACACTATTGAGATGCCCCCTAGATGTGTGTCTAAGTGCTGGGTCCAGGCCTGATGTTACACTATTGAGATGCCCCCTAGATGTGTGTCTAAGTGTCCCGGGTCCAGGCCTGATGTTACACTATTGAGATGCCCCCTAGATGTGTGTCTAAGTGTCCCGGGTCCAGGCCTGATGTTACACTATTGAGATGCCCCATAGATGTGTGTCTAAGTGTCCCGGGTCCAGGCCTGATGTTACACTATTGAGATGCCCCCTAGATGTGTGTCTAAGTGTCCCGGGTCCAGGCCTGATGTTACACCATTGAGATGCCCCCTAGATTATTTTTATGTTGTGTAAAAATTCAATAAATATCCCCAAAAATAAATTCACTCCAGGATATGTGTTAGGTGTCTGGCCTGGTTCTGATGTGCTCCAGCCCTCCTCGCTGTGTGTATGTCCCTGTCAGAAGCAGGAAGGGAGGACGTCTGTGTCACAGAGATAGATTTACAACAGTGTTCTAATTCTATTCCTATGGCCTGTGTCCTCTGTGTTTAGTCTATAACCTGGGAGACTAGCACTGGCCTGTCTCAGAACCTTCCCTACCTGTCTGGAGAGAATCACTTTCATTCCCTCCAGGAAAACCCAACTCTGTTCAACCATACAGGCCATCTACAACGCAGTGAATGTTTACAGTACGACGGCAGACATTTTCTGTTGATGTCTGTCTGGACATCTCAGCTCAGAGAGAATTGTGTTGTTGTTCTGCTGTTATGTTGGTTCTGTGTTGGGGGAAATAGGTGCACCTATCACTGTTGAACGTTAAAAAAAAACACAACCTTTCATTTAGAAGAGTTAATCATAGATGTTTCGGCCATCTTGGCTGTCATCTTGTCCTGTGTTGGTGCTAAGCCCTCTTTCTGACTGCGTTTGTCTCTTGTCTTCAGGAGATCGACGGAAAGGCGCTGATGCTTCTACGTAGTGACATCATCATGAAGTACATGGGTCTGAAGCTAGGCCCCGCCCTCAAGCTATGTCACCACATCGAGAGGCTCAAACAGACCAAACAGTAACACACACACACACACACACACACACACACACACACACACACACACACACACACACACACACACACACACACACACACACTAGAATGGGAAGATCATCTTAGCTGTGAAACCCTAAGCACAATGAGTCCTTAATCATTCCTTTGCAGAGACCTTCATACCTCATCCTGTGATGAAGAGCATTCAGAGAAACAGTATGAACGTCAGTGTGAACGTCAGTGTGAACGTCAGTACAGAGAAACACTATGAACGAACTTCAGTCTACTATTCTTTAGAATAGACTCAGCTGAATCCCAAAGGATGATGTTGAGTGTTTACCTACCTATGCATTGCCCATGTACACCTTCTCTCAACCCTTACCTACTTAGCCTGGTCCCAGAATGTTCTGTAAAAAACAAACAGATCTGAGACCAGGCTACTGTCAGCCGTGGAGACCTAGAGATGCAAGGAGCCATCTCCACACAACCCCCAACGGCATGTATTACTTGTTGCACTAGCCTCTCATTGCAATAAGATATCAACCATTCAGCTTCTATATGGAGACTGTGATTTGATTCTTCAATAGTTTTAATATCAAAGGATGTTGATAAGGAGAATGTACCATGCTGTTAAGATTCATTGTTTGTTTTGGACACCACATTTGACCGTACTCCACATTCAGGGTGTGACATCACACAATCTGGACTCGTTGGAACACTGATCGTTCTTTGGATCGCCCCAATGGAACTTCTAACCAGGATCTATGATTGTGATTGGACATTGCGTGTAGATTCTAGAATACGTTGGACAATGAAGACAGGAAGTTCCTGTTCAAGTCAACGTCTCATTGTAAAAGAAGATGGTGGACTTATGTTTGAAGAACCAGACAAAAAACCTGTGTTTTACATAAAAAGCCAAAAAATATTTTTTTTTTTTTTTATATCTTGGATTTTGTACTGTCTTTAAAAAGTATTATTAATCTCTGCATATATACAGGAAGGTTGTGTTGAATCCTGTCTGTATTTTAACCCAAACAGTCTGGTATTTGTACTGGTAGTGTTGGCTACACCATCAGATACCTGATGGTAGCCAAGCTGAACATTGATTGCAACACGTGTATGGCCTTCATCTCATTTCAAATCATAGCCGTTAAAAGTAGATAGTTGACTGTTGGTTGTCGGAAGGTTTTCAAGCACCAAATGGACAGTTGATATGTATCTAACGTTTCATGTTCAGGATATCCTGCATATATGGATACAAGGCTGTGTAGCAGTCAGACAAACAGGATATGGAGTGTTAGGGGGATTCAACACACAAGGAGAAGAGATGTGGATGTGGATTCATTTGTGTCACAACAACCTATAATGTGATAAAATAGGACTTATTTTTACTATTTATCTTGTCGCTGTGGCAGAAGAAGTGATCCATTTCTGAACATTTTCCAGAAGGTTCTCAGTTTAAATGAACGGTAATACTTCAAACGGCCTTGCTTTATTGTGATACTCAGGTTTTACTAGGCTTTTGTGTTTTAGGACAGACTTCTTCATAGTAGCATTTGCTTGTTGTAAAGTTCATTTTCTGTTTGACAATATTTTAGATCAACTTTGTATATATTTTTTAATATTCTACATTTCCGTCTGTTGTTCCATAGAAACAACACACAGTGTACATATATATACAGTAAAAACAACTTCTCAAGTACCGGTACTGGAAAAGGCTTGTTTGTTAAATAATATTCGCATATGTACTTTCACGCAATTAAACTTTTTTTTTTTTTCACCATTTGCCTCATTTCATGAGAGTTGACAAGCATTTTTATTTAACCAGGCAAGTCAGTTAAGAACAAATTCTTATTTTACAACGCGGGCCTACCGGGGAACAGTGGGTTAACTGCCTTGTTCAGGAGCAGAACAGACATTTTTACCTCGTCAGCTCAGGGATTTGATCCAGCAGCCTTTAATGGTTACCGGCCCAACACTCTAACCACCAGGCCGCCCCGGCATGAACCTTTAATCATTGGAAAAGGGAAGTGTCCCTTTTAGTATTAAATAAGTACATGTGATATTAAGACAAAGGGACATCATGCTCAACAAGAACATTTTGTTTTATTCTCATGACAGTTTTCTCCAACTGAATCACGTACAAACATGAACCATCAAATGACGGGCTAAGTGTCTGATCCTAAATCAGATATGAAATACTGTATAGGCCTAGCAAAGCATCAACAAATGTACCTTTTCACATGGAAAGTAGCAGACGATGGACAGCCACATTTCATCTGTGAACTGACAGCATTTTGTAAAAGGAGAAAGTCCTCTTTTAACAGTTTATATTGATGAATTAAACATGAATGTAAGGTAAAAATGGCAGACGACTACAAGTACAGTCACAACACTACAGCAACAAAGTCGTCCTTCGTCTCTCAACACATGGAAGAGATACTGTCCATGTCAGGAAGATTGTCCCCAATCGTCTGCCGTAGTCACAACACTACAGCAACAAAGTCGTCCTTCGTCTCTCAACACATGGAAGAGATATTGTCCACGTCAGGAAGATTGTCCCCAATCGTCTGCCGTAGTCACAGCACTACAGCAACAAAGTCGTCCTTCGTCTCTCAACACATGGAAGAGATATTGTCCATGTCAGGAAGATTGTCCCCAATCGTCTGCCGTAGTCACAGCACTTGGCCAATGTCTCAGAAGAACGCCTTGTAACTTCTGTCAACAACAAGAGCTAGCAGTAAAGACACGTGACCAACTGGATTTGAACCTCGGGTCTCTTGTGTCCCACAAGACTGTGTTAGCCTGTTGAGCTAAAGCCTAGGCATTAGCTAAGCTCGGGGAGCTAACGCAAGTCTTCAGGTCTTAGTCCAGGATAGTTCACCTCATCACCACCTCCTTTATGTAACAGAGACCGCCCTGTCTGACCCGGGATTCGATCCCACTTCTACAATGACACTTCACGCTCCAGCCTGGTCCCACATCTGCAAGACAGTACAAACAGATCTGGGACCAGGCTAACTCCTCTCTACAAACAGATCTGGGACCAGGCGAACTCTCTACTTCCTGGGGCAGAAGGCAGCCAGACGTTGCTTCTTGATGGGGAGGATGTGGATCTCCTGTGAACTGACCTTCTTCAGTTTGATGGCCTGTCTGTTCCTGGGGAGGTTAGGGTCCTTCTGCTCCACCACATGGTGTCCTCTGGTTAGAGGCAGAGAACCGTAACACTGATGTAACAGCGCCCCCGTGTGGCCGGAGGAGTCGTGTTGTTTAATAGACAGGCTCTTACTGGACAGCCCTGAGAGAGACTTGATCTTCCCACAGAAGATGGCGGTGGTGGGGATCGCGTCTTTGACCGCCACGATGACTTTGGCTGTTTGAGAGGTGTGAAAGATCTCAAAGTTGGAGCTACCGCTGCTGCTACTGCTCTTGGGCTCGCTGCTGGGTCTATTACCGCTCCCACCTCCATCCACAACCGCCCACTGACGCCGTCTACTGAATTCTACATGGGTTACACCGTTCAACAGGCTCGGGTGGTGGTGAAGCTTCTGAGTGCACTCCGCAGGCTTTAAGACCTCCAGAGAAACAGATGTAGTGCCCTCGGGTGAAGGGAGCCAAGCTGTAGTAGTGCCCTCGGAAGAAGTGTGCCAGTCCCGCGATGAAGGACGCTCTTTTCTTTTCTGTTTACTAGCTACAGACAGGTCGAGGACAGTGTCATCGTGTTGTTGAAATGCCATTTCCTGCTTTGGTTGTATTATGGGAGGGGATTTCACTGATAGGTCAAGCACCTCCCCCTCGGGGACCATGGCAACAGAGGACAGAGAGGCCATTGACGATGGAGGGTAAAGAGTCATAATGTTACCGTGTGGTGGAGGACTGACGATCTCCTCATAGTTAGTCTGTGTGCTTTTAGTCACCATACAGGCTGGTTTAGAGGGGTCAGAGAATCCTTTGGACTCCTGGCTCTGTGGGACGGGGATAGGGAGAGGGATGGGTAGAGGCACAGGGAGAGGAACAATGACAGGGTAGGGGACCAGGAGGGTGGCAGGGGGTACCAGGGGGGCTAGCGGGGAGCTGTAGGGGTAGGAGAGGGGTGGAGGTTGGGGTTGGGATGGGGGGAACGAGGCTGAAGCAAAGGGGTCAGTTGGGGTTGACCCCGCTGGGTGACAGGAAGAGGAGTTGGGGTTGGTCTGTGCAGAAAACAGGTCCTGTATGAGGGCAGCGAATGCCGGGTTCTGGAGGATGGCATGAATACCTAGGAGAGAGAAAGAGAGACGATGGTTGTATTACTACAATCGGAGGGATCACACACCAATAGTCGACAGCTGAATTACTATATACCATTACAATTACCTGGGTCCTGAGCTGGAGGTCCAGGTAGTTTCTGATCCAGGGCTGGAGGCTGGCAGAAGGCCAACGAAGCCATGGAAGAGGTCTGAGGTTGGGTGTGGCACAGCAGATTGTTCTGCAGGAAGGACAGGGAAGGGCAAGGGGGAGTCTGCTGGAGCATTGCTCCCATGGTGTTCAGATGCTGGAACACATGCTGCTCCAGGACCAGAGGCAGGGAGAGACCAGGGCCTTGGGAGAGGGAGCCCAGGGAGAGAGGCCCCTGGTGGGTCAGGAGGTACGGAGGGATCCCCTGGGGAGGGTTTCCTCCAGCCATCTGTTGGAGGGGGTGGATGGGCAGCATCACAGGACTGTCCCCCAGACAGAGAGGCTGAAGCACGGTGGCAGCCACCTTGACAGCCACCCCTTCTGGAGCCTCGGCGCTGGGACTGACCATGGTGGGGGACGCTGGGATAGTTATCATATGTGAAAGGCTTGGTTTCTGATTAGCCTGGCCAGGAGAGCTGATGCGTGAGGCCTCGCTTGCAATCAGCTGGGTGGCAGTGTTCTCTACCTTTCTGACCCCCTCTCCACCACCTCTTCCTCCTCCACTACCTCCCCCATTCTGAGGAAGGTCAGCTACATGCTCCGAGCAAAGATCCTCCATCTTCTTTTTCCTCAAAACATCCACTGGAGTCTGATCTTAGGACAGGAGGGCAATGGTTACTGTGGCCATGGTTACTGTTTAGCAGAGTCACAGACCGGCATCTAACCTGACGGGGGAAAAGAGAAAAGGCTTGTTTTAATGGAAAATGAAGTGGACAAATATGGGTCATTAGTCAGAACTAGAACTGGCAAGTTAGCAAAGTAAAGTAAGAGAAAACAACAAGCTTCAGTGTTTATTCAGTGTTCATGTGGATGAAAGCAGAGTAGACTTGGAGCTTCATGTCCCAGTCCCTCCTGCTGTGGTTTAATGAAAGACCCCGAGGACAAACTGTTGGACTTGACTTGGTTCAACTCAAAATGAACACTAAATCACTTCTAAATCCTCTTGTCTTTTCCAAATCCCCCAGTATTACCCTTGAACCTGCTAGTGATGTCTGTGTCCCAAATAGCACCCTATTCTCTGTCTAGTGTGTTACATTTGACCTGAGCACTATGAGCCCTATGGGCCCTGGTCAAAAGTAGTGCACTATAAGCCTAAGTACAATAACTAACATTGCCAGCACCAGTACATTTATTAAAAACGTGTTTCCCTGGCAGGCATAGATTAAGCAGGAATGTAATTTCATAAGGGTCATGTTTAGCCTGGTTTAATTGAGTTAGATTGAACAGAAGGTGGCTCATGTCTTTACAGAGACCTGGGAGGGAGAGAACCTGTAATAAATATAGCTGAAGCACTGACACAAGCTCACAGCTGACGTAACACTTGTTTTAGCAGCAGAACAGAGAACACAGGAAATCTGTTATTTTGTTCTCCAACATATCGACCAAATACAGGAAACAGGATATTTCTATAATGACCATAAAACTAAAACTAGACTGGATCAATATGAACAACAGTCCACCATTGTCGTGTTTTAAACCAGAGATAAAACTAGACTGGATCAATATGAACAACAGTCTACCATTGTTGTGTTTTAAACCAGAGATAAAACTAGACTGGATCAATATGAACAACAGTCCACCATTGTCGTGTTTTAAACCAGAGTTAAAACTAGACTGGATCAATATGAACAACAGTAAACCATTGTTGTGTTTTAAACCAGAGATAAAACTAGACTGGATCAATATGAACAGCAGTAAACCATTGTCGTGTTTTAAACCAGAGTTAAAACTAGACTGGATCAATATGAACAGCAGTAAACCATTGTCGTGTTTTAAACCAGAGTTAAAACTAGACTGGATCAATATGAACAACAGTCCACCATTGTTGTGTTTTAAACCAGAGTTAAAACTAGACTGGATCAATATGAACAGCAGTAAACCATTGTCGTGTTTTAAACCAGAGTTAAAACTAGACTGGATCAATATGAACAACAGTCCACCATTGTTGTGTTTTAAACCAGAGTTAAAACTAGACTGGATCAATATGAACAACAGTCCACCATTGTCGTGTTTTAAACCAGAGTTAAAACTAGACTGGATCAATATGAACAGCAGTAAACCATTGTTGTGTTTTAAACCAGAGTTCTGGAAAACCTTCACAGAGCAATTTAGATGAGTATGACTCCTGATTATGTCTAAATATGACCAGAAGCAGAACTAGTCCTTGCCTGTCACCAGTCCTCCCAGCTTCTCTCCTATCTATTAGATGTAAATGTTTTGTGGGGGAAGCCATTGGCTTTAGCCTGGTCTCAGATCTGTCTGTGCTCTCTTGACAACTCCAGCGCATTGCTGTGACAGAAATGGAGCGCAGACAGATCTGAGACCAGGCTATTGTGCGGTTGGATCAGGCTGGATATTCCTCCTCCCCTCAGTTAGATCAGGCTGGATATTCCTCCTCCACTCCGTTAGATCAGGCTGGATATTCCTCCTCCACAGTTAGATCAGGCTGGATATTCCTCCTCCCCTCAGATCAGGCTGGATATTCCTCCTCCACTCAGTTAGATCAGGCTGGATATTCCTCCTCCACTCAGTTAGATCAGGCTGGATATTCCTCCTCCACTCAGTTAGATCAGGCTGGATATTCCTCCTCCCCTCAGATCAGGCTGGATATTCCCCCTCCACAGTTAGATCAGGCTGGATATTCCTCCTCCACTCAGTTAGATCAGGCTGGATATTCCTCCTCCACTCAGTTAGATCAGGCTGGATATTCCTCCTCCACTCAGTTAGATCAGGCTGGATATTCCTCCTCTATTCAGTTAGATCAGGCTGGATATTCCTCCTCCAATCAGTCAGATCAGGCTGAATATTCCCCCTCCACTCAGATCAGGCTGGATATTCCTCCTCCACTCAGTTAGATCAGGCTGGATATTCCCCCTCCCCTCAGATCAGGCTGGATATTCCTCCTCCACTCAGATCAGACTGGATATTCCTCCTCCACTCAGTTAGATCTGGCTGGATATTCCCCCTCCACTCAGTTAGATCTGGCTGGATATTCCTCCTCCACTCAGATCAGGCTGGATATTCCTCCTCCACTCAGTTAGATCAGGCTGGATATTCCCCCTGCACTTAGTTAGATCATGCTGGATATTCCCCCTCCACTCAGTTAGATCAGGCTGGATATTCCTCCTCCACTCAGTTAGTTAGATCAGGCTGGATATTCCCCCTACAATCAGTTAGATCAGGCTGGATATTCCTCCTCCCCTCAGATCAGGCTGGATATTCCTCCTCCCCTCAGTTAGATCAGGCTGGATATTCCTCCTCCACTCAGTTAGATCAGGCTGGATATTCCTCCTCCACTCAGTTAGATCAGGCTGGATATTCCTCCTCCACTCAGTAAGATCAGGCTGGATATTCCTCCTCCACTCAGTTAGATCAGGCTGGATATTCCTCCTCCACTCAGTTAGATCAGGCTGGATATTCCTCCTCCACTCAGTTAGATCAGGCTGGATATTCCTCCTCCACTCAGTTAGATCAGGCTGGATATTCCTCCTCCACTCAGTTAGATCAGGCTGGATATTCCTCCTCCAATCAGTCAGATCAGGCTGGATATTCCTCCTCCACTCAGTTAGATCAGGCTGGATATTCCCCCTCCACTCAGTTAGATCAGACTGGATATTCCTCCTCCACTCAGTTAGATCAGGCTGGATATTCCTCCTCCCCTCAGTTAGATCAGGCTGGATATTCCTCCTCCACTCAGTTAGATCAGGCTGGATATTCCTCCTCCACTCAGTTAGATCAGGCTGGATATTCCTCCTCCAATCAGTCAGATCAGGCTGGATATTCCTCCACTCAGTTAGATCAGGCTGGATATTCCTCCACTCAGTTAGATCAGGCTGGATATTCCTCCTCCCCTCAGTTAGATCAGGCTGGATATTCCTCCTCCACTCAGTTAGATCAGGCTGGATATTCCTCCTCCACTCAGTTAGATCAGGCTGGATATTCCTCCTCCACTCAGTTAGATCAGGCTGGATATTCCTCCTCCACTCAGTTAGATCAGGCTGGATATTCCTCCTCCACTCAGTAAGATCAGGCTGGATATTCCTCCTCCACTCAGTAAGATCAGGCTGGATATTCCTCCTCCCCTCAGTCAGATCAGGCTGGATATTCCTCCTCCACTCAGTTAGATCAGGCTGGATATTCCTCCTCCACAGTTAGATCAGGCTGGATAATCCTCCTCTATTCAGTTAGATCAGGCTGGATATTCCTCCTCCCCTCAGATCAGGCTGTATATTCCTCCTCCCCTCAGATCAGGCTGGATATTCCTCC
>NC_048571.1:1622056-1669556 GCF_013265735.2 Oncorhynchus mykiss
TTCAGGTGAACGACCCACGGTACTGTGTCACTCCGCCAACGACCAGATTACCTTCAGGTGAACGACCCACGGTACTGAATCACTCCGCCAACAACCAGATTACCTTCAGGTGAACGACCCACAGTACTGTATCACTCCGCCAACAACCAGATTACCTTCAGGTGAACGACCCACGGTACTGAATCACTCCGCCAACAACCAGATTACCTTCAGGTGAACGACCCACGGTACTGTGTCACTCCGCCAACGACCAGATTACCTTCAGGTGAACGACCCACGGTACTGTATCACTCCGCCAACGACCAGATTACCTTCAGGTGAACGACCCACGGTACTGAATCACTCCGCCAACGACCAGATTACCTTCAGGTGAACGACCCACGGTACTGTGTCACTCCGCCAACGACCAGATTACCTTCAGGTGAACGACCCACAGTACTGTATCACTCCGCCAACGACCAGATTACCTTCAGGTGAACGACCCACGGTACTGAATCACTCCGCCAACGACCAGATTACCTTCAGGTGAACGACCCACGGTACTGAATCACTCCGCCAACGACCAGATTACCTTCAGGTGAACGACCCACGGTACTGTATCACTCCGCCAACGACCAGATTACCTTCAGGTGAACGACCCACGGTACTGTATCACTCCGCCAACGACCAGATTACCTTCAGGTGAATCATTGTCTCAGGTGGAAAATTATTTACAAACACTCTATAGCCACCTGGTCTCTATAGAACCCTCTATAGCCTCCTAGTCTATAAATAACCTCCTATAGCCACCTAGTCTATAAATAACCCTCTATGGCCTCCTAGTCTATAAATAACCCTCTATAGCCTCCTAGTCTATAAATAACCCTCTATAGCCTCCTGGTCTAAATAGAACCCCCTATAGCCACCTGGTCTATAAGTAACCCCCTATACCTTTCAGATCTATATGACAAGTCTGATAATACCCATTAATACCTTTCACCACCACCATCATCATCACCACCTTCATCATCATCACCACCATCATCACCACCACCATCATCATCATCAACATCATCATCACCACCACCATCATCATCACCACCACCATCATCATCACCACATTCATCATCATCACCTTCACCACCATCACCATCATCACCTTCACCACCACCATCATCATCATCACCACCACCACCACCATACTGATAGGCTGGAACAGATTACATGACTACAAGCACATCTCCCTCAATAGGAGGAGACAGGCCCAGAAAAACATCAGGCCCAACAGACTGTAAACACTGATGTCATGGCTAGCTCTAACTCTAACTGTGTCTGTGTTTTGGTAATGGTCATTTAGGACCTGACTGAATGCAACGTCTGTAAACACTTTAAAGGGGCAGTCTGTGAATGCTACATCCCATTGTTTGATTTATGATATATAGCCATTGATTCTTGAAGAATATAACTTATATAGTTCACCTGTCTAACTCCATCACAACCTAAAATATAAGCTTGTTTGTTTGTAAACAATGTAATTGTAAACAAACACTGGCATGGATGGGTGCCATGTTTTAAACCTTAAAACTATCATGTTGATATCATACAGTAGATGGTCAGTCCTTGTATCCATAGCTCTGTCTATGAATTTGAGAGTGGTTACGTTTCTCCAGCCCCATCCCCTCAGCTGTTTACTGAATCAGTGGCAGAGTGATTGCATTGTTATTGTTTGAACCGCAGACTTCCCCTTTAATTCTACACTCAATCGTCATTGGTTGTCACACTGATAAGGTAAAAATCTGTCATTCTGCCCCTGAACAAGGAAGTTAACCCACTGTTCCCCGGTCTCCAAAGACGTGGATGTGGATTAAGGTCGGCCCTCCGCTCCTCTCTGATTCAGAGGGGTTGGGTTAAATGCGGAAGACACGTTTCAGTTGAATGCATTCAGTTGTACAACTGACTAAGAATCCCCCTTTCCCTGACTGGTATTGGGAGATATTGGAGGAGATATTATTGGAGGAGAGGGAGACTGTCTTTGAGTTGCTGTGCTTCCTGAGCCCCAATCTACTGTTGTCATGGCAACACAGTCAGTGGCACAGTGTTGCAGCAGCAACTCTGGCAGCCATTTTGTAGGCTACATGGATGGTAGGGTTCATCTGTGTTGGGGGAACAGTGATGGGTTTCTTTACCAGTGCCCTTTCTCTAGGTTACTATTGTCTGATGTTGGCTGAGGTCTGATCTATATCTCCCATACCACACAACACCACACCACAATACCACAACATCACACCACAACACCACAACATCACACCACAACACCACAACACCACAGCCCCACAACATACCAGCACAACAACATAACACCACAACACCACAGCACCATTGCATACCAGCACCACAACATACTAGCAAAGCAATATATCACCAAAACACCACAGCTCCACAACATACCAGCACCACAACATAACACCACAACACCACAACACAACAACATAACACCACAACACCACACCACAGCACCACAACATACCACCACAACATACCACCACCACAGCACCACAACACAACACCACAGCACCACAGCACCACAACATACCAGCACAACACCACAGCACCACAACACCACAACACCACACCACAGCACCACAACATACCACCACAACATACCAACACAACACCACAGCACCACAACACCACAACATACCAGCACAACACCACAGCACCACAGCACCACAACACAACACCACAGCACCACAACACAACACCACAGCACCACAACACAACACCACAGCACCACAGCACCACAACACCACACCACAGCACCACAACATACCACCACCACAGCACCACAACACCACAACACAACACCACAGCACCACAACATACCAGCACAGCACCACAACAACACAACACAACATACCAACACCACAGCACCACAACATACCAACACCACAACATACCAACACCACAACATAACACCACAACACCACAACACCACAACATACCAACACCACAACATACCAACACCACAACACCACACCACAGCACCACAGCACCACAACATACCAACACCACAACATAACACCACCACACCACAGCACCACAGCACCACAACATACCAACACCACAACATACCAACACCACAACATAACACCACAACACCACACCACAGCACCACAACACCACACCACACCACAGCACCACAACACAACACCACAGCTCCGCAGCACCACAACACAACACCACAACATACCAGCACAACACCACAACACAGCACCACAACACAACATCACAACAACACAACACCACAGCACCACAACACAACAGCACCACAGCACCACAACATACCACCACAACATACCAACACAACACCACAGCACCACAACATACCACCACAACATACAGCACCACAGCATACCACCATACCACCACATACAGCCTACAACATACAACACCACAGCACCACAACATACCAACACAAC
Organism: Oncorhynchus mykiss; assembly: GCF_013265735.2. NCBI lineage: Eukaryota > Metazoa > Chordata > Actinopteri > Salmoniformes > Salmonidae > Oncorhynchus > Oncorhynchus mykiss. The sequence goes on from NC_048571.1 coordinate 1,625,515, forward strand.
ACCACAGCACCACAACATACCACCACCACATACAGCATACAACATACAACACCACAGCACCACAACATAACAGCACAACACCACAGACAGCATCACAATATAACACAACAGCACAACACCGCAGACAGCATCAAAACATAACACAACACCACAGCACCTCAAGATCACAGACAGCATCACATCATAACACAAGACCACTGACAGCATCACATCATAACACAAGACCACTGACAGCATCTGTCACGTCCTGACCTTAGTTCCTTTTTTATATCTCTATTTTGGTTTGGTCAGGGCGGGAGTTGGGGTGGGCATTCTATGTTTTTCATTCTATGTTTTGTTCTGTGTGTTGTATTTCTATGTGTTTGGCCTGGTATGGTTCCCAATCAGAGGCAGCTGTCAATCGTTGTCTCTGATTGAGAACCATACTTAGGTAGCCTGTTCCCACCTGTGTTTGTATTCTGTACCAGACAGAACTGTTTCGTTCATTATCTTTAGTTGTTTTTTTCATTCAGTGTTCAATTCATAAATAAAGATGAACACGTACCACGCTGCACCTTGGTCCTCACCTTCTTCCACCAACGGCATCACAACAGAACACAGCACCATGTCATTTGGAGATCTACTATAGGCCTCGGGCAGGGGCCCGAATTACATTCAGCTGTCGGATGATATTTCCCTGAGCGGATAGTTGGGGGGCAGGAACATAGTTGGAAATAATTTGTACTGTGGACTGACTGCAAGAACCCCAAACAGATAAATTACTTGACAAAAACAGAATCCTTTCAAACCTTGATTACATTGATACCATCACATATCTCCCTTCCGACCCTGGGAATACTTCGGGAACAGATTTCCTAAATTTAAATCATTCCGAGTTGATTTCCCGGTGAGTTTACAGTATTTTATGTGGAGAAATTAAAATGATATAGAAAAAAAACATCTAGAAAACTTATAGGGGCCAAATAAAATCTCTGGGCAGCCTATTAGGGAACCCTCGGGTAGATTGTCTAAATCTGACGACAGAGACAGGGTGTGTGTGAAAACAACACACAACGCAGACTACGTCATCTCTCAGAGAGAACAAATAAATAACAGAGAGAATATAAGGCGTATAAGAGAGAGAGAGGAAGACTTCATGCCCTCATGGAGGGAGAAGCAGATCACATAATCAGAGACTTAAAAACGTCAATTACAAAATGGCATGTCTTCAACCCCAAACCTCAGAGAGCCTGTCGTTTCTCCAGTTTAATGGTACCCATGTGGGAAGCTGTTGCAACCATAAGGAAAGGGGTAAAATAGGCTTCCTGGTGTGTTTGTGTCCCAAATGGCACCCTATTCCCTATTTAGTGCACTACTTTTGACTAGGGCCCATTGGGCTCTGGTGAAAAGAAGTGCACTGCACTATATAGGGAATAGGGTGCCATTTGTGACTTATCCCTAAATACGTTTTTCTACATGAGTTTGAAGCAAAGCTGGCACAGAGGGAGAGACAAGGCTGTAATTGATGAGGAATGTAATCTTAAAGCAGAACCAATCATTACGATCATTACGATGGGTTTGGAGAGCAGTGCCTTGAGTTCACTCAGTTTATGCCCGTCATATGAGGATCCAATAATGCTTTGTGTATGTTTAGTACTGACGTTCATAGCACCAAGGCCTTCCACTTTCCCCCAGGTCTCTCCAAACATATAGTGTGGGACTCTAAACCCAGATGAAGCCTAGTCCTGAACACACATCCTCAATGGAGCCATTACTTTAGATGGTTAGTGTGTCATTGTTTTAGAATAGATGAGGCTTCGCTCTGGCAGGCTGATATTTGTATGTAGACGATGCTCTGACGGCCGTGTGTTTATAAAGGCATTAAGTGTGTTCTTGGTCTGGACTGGGAGTTTATTCACGCTGTCCCGCCCCAGAATGTTGGGTAACCAATGCTCCAATGGATAGCAACTATCGTCGAGTCCAACACCTTGGACAAGCTCACGTAGATCTCATGAAAGCCAGTGAGGACTATGGCAAAAAAACAAGAGTTTTCTTTGAAAACGAAATGTTTAACTGGCTAAATAATCGCCCAGTGCACCAGGAGTACTTGCTACTGTGAGTCCTGAAATGCAGAAACTGTTGATTGTTGATGGACTGTTTCCCGTCTTTATTGGTCTCTGACCAACTCTCAGAACTCTCAGGTGGTTCTGCTATCTCTCTCAGAACTCTCAGGCGGTTCTGCTATCTCTCTCAGAACTCTCAGGTGGTTCTGCTATCTCTCTCAGAACTCTCAGGTGGTTCTGCTATCTCTCTCAGAACTCGCAGGTGGTTCTGCTATCTCTCTCAGAACTCTCAGGTGCTTCTGCTATCTCTCTCAGAACTCGCAGGTGGTTCTGCTATCTCTCTCAGAACTCGCAGGTGGTTCTGCTATCTCTCTCAGAACTCTCAGGTGGTTCTGCTATCTCTCTCAGAACCATCTTCTTGACCCTAACCAGTCAGGCTTCAAGTCGGGTCACTCAACCGAGACTGCTCTCTTCTGTTTCCTATGTAGTGTGCTCTCTTCTGTTTCCTATGTAGTGTGCTCTCCTCTGTTTCCTATGTAGTGTGCTTTCAGCCTGTTTCCTATGTAGTGTGCTCTCTTCTGTTTCCCATGTAGTGTGCTAACTTCTGTTTCCTATGTAGTGTGCTCTCTTCTGTTTCCTATGTAGTGTGCTCTCTTCTGTTTCCTATGTAGTGTGCTCTCTTCTGTTTCCTATGTAGTGTGCTCTCTTCTGTTTCTTATGTAGTGTGCTCTCTTCTGTTTCCTAGGTAGTGTGCTTTCAGCCTGTTTTCTTTGTAGTGTGCTTTCAGCTTGTTTCCTATGTAGTGTGCTTTCAGCTTGTTTCCTATGTAGTGTGCTTTCAGCCTGTTTCCTATGTAGTGTGCTTTCAGCCTGTTTCCTACGTAGTGTGCTTTCAGCCTGTTTCCTATGTAGTGTGCGTTCAGCCTGTTTCCTATGTAGTGTGCTTTCAGCCTGTTTCCTATGTAGAATGCTTTCAGACTGTTTTCTATGTAGCGTGCTTTCAGCCTGTTTTCTATGTAGTGTGCTTTCAGCCTGTTTCCTATGTAGTGTGCTTTCAGCCTGTTTCCTATGTAGTGTGCTTTCAGCCTGTTTCCTATGTAGTGTGCTTTCAGCCTGTTTCCTATGTAGTGTGCTTTCAGCCTGTTTCCTATGTAGTGTGCTTTCAGCCTGGTTTCTATGTAGTGTGCTTTCAGCCTGTTTCCTATGTAGTGTGCTTTCAGCCTGTTTCCCATGTAGTATGCTTTCAGCCTGTTTTCTATGTAGTGTGCTTTCTTTCCACTAGTTTATAACAACCGTATAACTAGGGGCTGATGTTCTTCCTGGTCAGGTCACGTGGTCAAGAGAAATCAGGGGTCCAAGTAATGACCAGTGACCTCATAGTTTAAAGGTAGAATCTGTCAAATGTGACTTTATGATGTGCCTCTGTAAGAAAATAGGTAGGGACAGGCTGTGGAGTTACATAATGTGCCTTTATGATGTGCCTCTGTAAGAAAATAGGTAGGGACAGGCTGTGGAGTTACATAATGTGCCTTTATGCCACTGCCGGGGCATGGCCTTGACCAGCTAGCACAGCCAGCATACCCACTGGAGAACAACACAGTGTGTGTGTGTGTGTGTGTGTGTGTGTGTGTGTGTGTGTGTGTGTGTGTGTGTGTGTGTCTGCCTGCCTGCCTGTCTGTCTGTCTGTCTGTCTGTCTGTCTGTCTGTCTGTCTGTCTGTCTGTCTGTCTGTCTGTCTGTCTGTCTGTCTGTCTGTCTGTCTGTCTGTCTGTCTGTGTGTGTGTGTGTGTGTGTGTGTGTGTGTGTCTGCCTGCCTGTCTGTCTGTCTGTCTGTCTGTCTGTGTGTGTGTGTGTGTGTGTCTCTGTGTCTGTGTCTGTGTCTGTGTCTGTGTGTGTCTGTGTCTGTGTCTGTGTCTGTCTGTCTGTCTGTCTGTGTCTGTGTGTGTAGTAATGTCTTCCACAGTTCTCTCTCTCCACTTTAACTCCCCAAAGAGGAAAGCTCCTCCCTTCTCCGTTTTCACAAACAAAACACAGTTGAGGTGCCCAGATTACTGAGATGTGTGTGTGTGTGTGTGTGTGTGTGTGTGTGTGTGTGTGTGTGTGTGTGTGTGTGTGTGTGTGTGTGTGTGTGTGTGTGTGTGTGTGTGTGTGTGTGTGTGTGTGTGTGTGTGTGTGTGTGTGTGTGTGTGTAACATGATTTTACTTTCTCTAAACATCTGCATATAATAGAACAGTATTACAAACTAGAATGGAGACTACAGGGGATAGACCTGATATATTATGTATGGTAGAGGAGATAGACCTGATATATTATGTATGGTAGAGGAGATAGACCTGATATATTATGTATGGTAGAGGGGATAGATCTGATATATTATGTATGGTAGAGGAGATAGACCTGATATATTATGTATGGTAGAGGAGATAGACCTGATATATTATGTATGGTAGAGGAGATAGACCTGATATATTATGTATGGTAGAGGGGATAGACCTGATATATTATGTATGGCAGAGGGGATAGACCTGATATATTATGTATGGTAGAGATAGACCTGATATATTATGTATGGTAGAGGAGATAGACCTGATATATTATGTATGGTAGAGGAGATAGATCTGATATATTATGTATGGTAGAGGAGATAGATCTGATATATTATGTATGGTAGAGGAGATAGACCTGATATATTATGTATGGTAGAGGAGATAGATCTGATATATTATGTATGGTAGAGGAGATAGATCTGATATATTATGTATGGTAGAGGAGATAGACCTGATATATTATGTATGGTAGAGGAGATAGACCTGATATATTATGTATGGTAGAGGAGATAGATCTGATATATTATGTATGGTAGAGGAGATAGATCTGATATATTATGTATGGTAGAGGAGATAGACCTGATATATTATGTATGGTAGAGGAGATAGACCTGATATATTATGTATGGTAGAGGAGATAGATCTGATATATTATGTATGGTAGAGATAGACCTGATATATTATGTATGGTAGAGATAGATCTGATATATTATGTATGGTAGAGGAGATAGACCTGATATATTATGTATGGTAGAGGGGATAGATCTGATATATTATGTATGGTAGAGATAGATCTGATATATTATGTATGGTAGAGGAGATAGATCTGATATATTATGTATGGTAGAGGAGATAGATCTGATATATTATGTATGGTAGAGATAGATCTGATATATTATGTATGGTAGAGGGGATAGACCTGATATATTATGTATGATAGAGGAGATAGATCTGATATATTATGTATGGTAGAGGAGATAGATCTGATATATTATGTATGGTAGAGGAGATAGACCTGATATATTATGTATGGTAGAGGAGATAGATCTGATATATTATGTATGGTAGAGATAGATCTGATATATTATGTATGGTAGAGGGGATAGACCTGATATATTATGTATGATAGAGATAGATCTGATATATTATGTATGGTAGAGGAGATAGATCTGATATATTATGTATGGTAGAGATAGATCTGATATATTATGTATGGTAGAGATAGACCTGATATATTATGTATGGTAGAGGAGATAGATCTGATATATTATGTATGGTAGAGGAGATAGACCTGATATATTATGTATGGTAGAGATAGATCTGATATATTATGTATGGTAGAGGAGATAGACCTGATATATTATGTATGGTAGAGGAGATAGACCTGATATATTATGTATGGTAGAGGAGATAGACCTGATATATTATGTATGGTAGAGGAGATAGACCTGATATATTATGTATGGTAGAGGAGATAGACCTGATATATTATGTATGGTAGAGGAGATAGATCTGATATATTATGTATGGTAGAGGAGATAGACCTGATATATTATGTATGGTAGAGGAGATAGACCTGATATATTATGTATGGTAGAGGAGATAGATCTGATATATTATGTATGGTAGAGGAGATAGATCTGATATATTATGTATGGTAGAGGAGATAGACCTGATATATTATGTATGGTAGAGGAGATAGACCTGATATATTATGTATGGTAGAGGAGATAGATCTGATATATTATGTATGGTAGAGGAGATAGATCTGATATATTATGTATGGTAGAGATAGATCTGATATATTATGTATGGTAGAGGAGATAGACCTGATATATTATGTATGGTAGAGGAGATAGACCTGATATATTATGTATGGTAGAGGAGATAGATCTGATATATTATGTATGGTAGAGGAGATAGACCTGATATATTATGTATGGTAGAGGAGATAGATCTGATATATTATGTATGGTAGAGGAGATAGACCTGATATATTATGTATGGTAGAGGAGATAGATCTGATATATTATGTATGGTAGAGGAGATAGACCTGATATATTATGTATGGTAGAGGAGATAGACCTGATATATTATGTATGGTAGAGGAGATAGACCTGATATATTATGTATGGTAGAGATAGACCTGATATATTATGTATGGTAGAGATAGACCTGATATATTATGTATGGTAGAGATAGACCTGATATATTATGTATGGTAGAGGAGATAGACCTGATATATTATGTATGGTAGAGATAGATCTGATATATTATGTATGGTAGAGATAGACCTGATATATTATGTATGGTAGAGGAGATAGACCTGATATATTATGTATGGTAGAGGAGATAGACCTGATATATTATGTATGGTAGAGGAGATAGACCTGATATATTATGTATGGTAGAGGAGATAGACCTGATATATTATGTATGGTAGAGGAGATAGACCTGATATATTATGTATGGTAGAGGAGATAGATCTGATATATTATGTATGGTAGAGGAGATAGACCTGATATATTATGTATGGTAGAGGGGATAGACCTGATATATTATGTATGGTAGAGGAGATAGATCTGATATATTATGTATGGTAGAGATAGACCTGATATATTATGTATGGTAGAGGAGATAGACCTGATATATTATGTATGGTAGAGGAGATAGACCTGATATATTATGTATGGTAGAGATAGATCTGATATATTATGTATGGTAGAGATAGACCTGATATATTATGTATGGTAGAGGAGATAGACCTGATATATTATGTATGGTAGAGGAGATAGACCTGATATATTATGTATGGTAGAGGGGATAGATCTGATATATTATGTATGGTAGAGGAGATAGACCTGATATATTATGTATGGTAGAGGAGATAGACCTGATATATTATGTATGGTAGAGGAGATAGACCTGATATATTATGTATGGTAGAGGGGATAGATCTGATATATTATGTATGGTAGAGGAGATAGACCTGATATATTATGTATGGTAGAGATAGACCTGATATATTATGTATGGTAGAGATAGACCTGATATATTATGTATGGTAGAGATAGACCTGATATATTATGTATGGTAGAGATAGACCTGATATATTATGTATGGTAGAGGAGATAGACCTGATATATTATGTATGGTAGAGATAGATCTGATATATTATGTATGGTAGAGATAGATCTGATATATTATGTATGGTAGAGGGGATAGACCTGATATATTATGTATGGTAGAGGGGATAGACCTGATATATTATGTATGGTAGAGGGGATAGACCTGATATATTATGTATGGTAGAGGAGATAGACCTGATATATTATGTATGGTAGAGGAGATAGACCTGATATATTATGTATGGTAGAGGAGATAGACCTGATATATTATGTATGGTAGAGGAGATAGATCTGATATATTATGTATGGTAGAGGAGATAGACCTGATATATTATGTATGGTAGAGGAGATAGACCTGATATATTATGTATGGTAGAGGAGATAGACCTGATATATTATGTATGGTAGAGATAGACCTGATATATTATGTATGGTAGAGGAGATAGACCTGATATATTATGTATGGTAGAGGAGATAGACCTGATATATTATGTATGGTAGAGGAGATAGATCTGATATATTATGTATGGTAGAGATAGACCTGATATATTATGTATGGTAGAGGAGATAGACCTGATATATTATGTATTATATTATTATATTATTATATATATTATACCTCTAGCAGGCTGCCACAGAGTATCTCTGTCCCAACTTCTTATCAATACCTCTAGCAGGCTGCCACAGATTATCTCTGTCCCAACTTCTTATCAATACCTCTAGCAGGCTGCCACAGATTATCTCTGTCCCAACTTCTTATCAATACCTCTAGCAGGCTGCCACAGATTATCTCTGTCCCAACTTCTTATCAATACCTCTAGCAGGCTGCCACAGATTATCTCTGTCCCAACTTCTTATCATATAACCTCTAGCAGTCTGCAACAGATTATCTCTGTACCAACTTCTTATCAATACCTCTAGCAGGCTGCCACAGATTATCTCTGTCCCAACTTCTTATCATATAACCTCTAGCAGTCTGCAACAGATTATCTCTGTACCAACTTCTTATCAATACCTCTAGCAGGCTGCCACAGATTATCTCTGTACCAACTTCTTATCATATAACCTCTAGCAGTCTGCAACAGATTATCTCTGTACCAACTTCTTATCAATACCTCTAGCAGGCTGCCACAGATTATCTCTGTCCCAACTTCTTACCATATAACCTCTAGCAGTCTGCAACAGATTATCTCTGTACCAACTTCTTATCAATACCTCTAGCAGGCTGCCACAGATTATCTCTGTACCAACTTCTTATCATATAACCTCTAGCAGGCTGCCACAGATTATCTCTGTCCCAACTTCTTATCATATAACCTCTAGCAGGCTGCCACAGATTATCTCTGTCCCAATTTCTTATCATTTAACCTCTAGCAGGCTGCCACAGATTATCTCTGTCCCAATTTCTTATCAATATCTCTAGTAGTCTGCCACAGATTATCTCTATACCAATTTCTTATCATATAACCTCTAGCAGTCTGCAACAGATTATCTCTGTCCCAACTTCTTATCAATACCTCTAGCAGGCTGCCACAGATTATCTCTGTCCCAATTTCTTATCAATACCTCTAGCAGGCTGCCACAGATTATCTCTGTCCCAATTTCTTATCAATACCTCTAGCAGGCTGCCACAGATTATCTCTGTCCCAATTTCTTATCAATACCTCTAGCAGGCTGCCACAGATTATCTCTGTCCCAATTTCTTATCAATACCTCTAGCAGGCTGCCACAGATTATCTCTGTCCCAATTTCTTATCAATAACTCAAGCAGGCTGCCACAGATTATCTCTGTCCCAATTTCTTATCATATAACCTCTAGCAGGCTGCCACAGATTATCTCTGTACCAACTTCTTATCATATAACCTCTAGTAGTCTGCCACAGATTATCTCTGTCCCAACTTCTTATCAATACCTCTAGCAGGCTGCCACAGATTATCTCTGTACCAACTTCTTATCATATAACCTCTAGTAGTCTGCCACAGATCACATTTGCCATAGGTGGATTAGGCTATTTTATTTACAGTCCCAATCTACCTCTAGTCTCATCACGATATCTCTGTTGCTGAGCGACTGAGCGGTAGGTGGGTTTGATCCTGGAGTCTTTAACCACTGAGCTATATTGTCGTTTATCCTGTAGCTTTAGCCATCAGGACAATAGTTTCTGTAATTAGACAATGGTATGGATGACAATATAATGTGTGTGTCACCTGGGTTGTCCTGTAATGTATAATTACTGTGATCCGTCTAATCGTTTCCAAGGCGTCCCCCAAGGGGTCCCCGAGGGCCTCTAGGGTTACACAGTACCACAGCTGTTTGGACATATTGCTGGACCAAATCACCACAGGGACAGGTGGGGGGCACTAAACAGTTATCTTTAGTTACAAAGGCCTACATTCAATTATTTAGAGACTTTCTTTTCTTTAGATGTGTTTACGTATATATTACTAAATATAGACATCATGATAAGCAAATCATAACTGTCTGAATTAAAAATTAAAAATAAACATTTACTAGAATGCTATCAGTGTTATACAAATAATTTGTGGGAGCATTGGTCAGGTCTACCCAATAAATAACATTACATTTCTTAATGACGCGTTGGCATTTGCCTCCCAAATAAAGACAGAATTGTTAGGCTATTTTCCACTTAATGTAGACTGTATGTATGTCTATGACTATGTCTCCACATGTGTGTATATGGTATTACCGTGTAATGATGAGACCCGTTATTTCTGTATAGGCACCAGTCTATGTGACGACCCCAATAAAGCCCCATAATAATTTGTCCATCCCAACTGCATAGCAGGAAAGCTGGCCTTATATAAACGATCGCGTGCAGAACAATGTAATCACGTCGGAATGAATAGGTGTCATTAATTAGGGTTCATATATGGCTCATTCCATCATTTTCTGCTCCTCCAAATACGAGATGGCCTATCACTGCCATTCAGCCATGCAATTTCGGCCTCTCGCCTTTTAGAAACTATACAGTCGACCGATCATCATTTCAAGGTAAATTAGAACAAAGATAGATGCCATTACCATACAAGAAGAGCCCGTGTTGATGCTATGCCCGATGTTAAATCGTCAGTGTCCCGACGCTACAACGTAGAGACCGTAGCCAGCCCCCCCCAAAAACTGTTTCTTCCCTGGAGAAAGGCGGTAGTCCTGTGACAGCGAGGCTGCGCGCGCGCAGACGGTGTCCTCGGTTTTCTCCGGTACGTAGTATTTTGACAGGAGAGAGCTGTCCTCACCCTGCGAGCAAACCGTTATTTTTATAGTCTATGAAGCATAGGCTATAGTACATCAGGTTTATAAGGAACGCTGTCAAACAGATGTAACTACAAAATATAATAATTTATAAACAATAATGCCTATCCTGACAGAAAAATATATATAATTTCCATGGCAAAGCATAGGCTATATCTATTCTATTCTATAGAAAATGAATCCAAATGATTACATTTATTTTATGGTAAGCATAATTTGTGTGAACGTTTATTGTTGACATTCCTGTCATGGGATGGCCTTGTAGCTGTCCTGGGTCAAATACATGGAAATGTCTTCCTGGATGTAATAGGTTGTTATATAGTCTGGATGCCTGACTGGGCTCAACCAACCGTGTCCCATTAACATTCCACCTATCATGTGTAAATGCATCATTTCCACCATAACCATTGGCTTTACTAAGTTATTATCAACATCTGACATGCACATATATGTGTTTCCCAGATGTATTAAGAGGAGAATGTGTGAGGGGAAAGCAGGTCACCTTTTCTGTCTTTGTTATTCAACAGCACATCTTTGAGGAAAATCAAATAGCTGTAGTATTCTGTAAAGGTTTAAGGCATGACGGCCCGACAGTTCATTTCCCCTATTCTGACTGTTTTAAATGTGGACAATGACTTCAGTTTGATTGTCACTTTCCTCAAGTAAGACATCAGTGGTGATGGGGGGAGGAGGGGGGGGGGGGGGGGGGGGGGGGGGGGGGGGTGAAGGGTTGGAAAGGGGAGGGAGTTCTTAGATTCTTACCCCAGAGAATGGAACACAGGACACAACAGTTCAGTGAACTGTTTGAAGGCTCAGCTCCATGGGGGATTAAATGGGGTGAATTGAGAATTGATTTTCCCCAACTGGGGTTTAGAAGTGGTAGTGGTGATGTTGGTGGTGGATAGGGGCCTCAGCTCAGGACTGTTGGCTGGTCATCTGGGTGCGTCCTGGGGGTTAGAAGTTGAGTTGTGAGGGGGTCACAGTGGTGGGTCAGTCTTTAAAGGCCCACTATGAAACAATAGACCTTTCAGAGTCTGTCTTTGAGGATACAGACAGGCCAGGCTAGGGGTGAGGAGACAGACAGGTCAGGCTATGGGTGAGGAGACAGACAGGTCAGGCTATGGGTGAGGAGATAGACAGGTCAGGCTATGTCAGGAGACAGACAGGCAGTGAGACATCAACCACCATCACTTCCTGTCCCAATGCATTCCCTTCACTCTGCCAGGTCTGCTCAGCAGAGAGGCAAGGGACAGGGCCTCAAAGTAGATCGCCTCACAGTGGATGGGACCTAGCAATACAGTGCAGGTCTTCCTGTCTGTTGGCTAAACTCCACAGCAACGACACATCGCCATCTACTGGTGGTGGGGCCTCTAGACATTCTCTCCACTGAACCTGAGAAGCAATGAAAGAAAGTGCCTCTGCGGATACTTTTATCCAGAGTGACTTACAACAGACTTACAGCGAGGGGATACATTTTCAGTGTGTGCGTGTGATCTCTGCTAGCGTTTTACACACACACACACACACACACACACACACACACACACACACACACACACACACACACACACACACACACACGCACACACACACACACACACACACACACACACACACACACACACACACACACACACACACACACACACACACACACACACACACACACACGCACACACACACACACGACCTGTGTGACGTGAAGGACGTACAAGGACACCACATGTTTCTTTTCAAACGCAGTCACATTTATTGTCCTTTTCTATGCCCAGTCGCTGAGCAGTCGGATGAGCTGTCAAATCAATACGATATAATGCAGTCAATGGAGGTCTCACGTTTACCCAAAAAATAAATACAAGACTGAAATAGTGTTGCACAGCTCCAAAATATACAAAGGCTTGGAATTAATTCATTAATTAATCATGTAAACTTTTGAAAATATTTTACAAAAAAAAAGGAAAAAAGATCTTTGCAACATTTTTAAAAAGGTTTACTATTTACATTTAGTTTTGTACAAAAATACAAAAAGGGTGATGTAATCGGTTATGTTCCAGCTTTGAGCCAGGAGCATCTTGTACCGCCCGAGCCAGTTACACTGTACCACTCATCCTTTTAAATAGTTGCTTTTGTTTTTCAGCCTTTTTTTAAAGTAGGTTTTTCATGTTTTAATGTTAATGTTAAAAAGTTTCAAAATCGTTTTTTTTGTGTGTGTGTTGGTTCTTTCCAGTACACTTCTGACTCTCTGAAACACTTTGGCAGAAGCATGGCCTGTGCTATCCTGATCATGCATCCTAAATTAATGAACCATGTATAATATATTTTAATCAATAGGGGAAATACAGTCTTTTACACAAATCATCACATATCATCATCAATATAACTTCAGGTTACAGTAAAAAGGAAAACACTTCACAAGCTCCACTATACCAGTGCAATAGGAGAATATGTTTTTGTTTGTTTTAAAACTTCAGGGAATCATGTCTCAGAGTAAAACAGTATTTTTTTTGTATCCGAGGTTAAAAGGTGTCTAGGTCAATGCAAACAAGAGAAGATTATTACCTCTGGCTCTCACTTCTGTGTTGGGGTATTACACTTCTGTGTTGGGGTATTACACTTCTGTGTTGGGGTATTACACTTCTGTGTTGGGTTATTACACTTCAGGGTTGGGCTCGAATCCATTTCAATTCCAGTCAATTCAGGAAGTAAACTGAAATTCCAAATCCGATTGTCTCCAATGATTTTCAAAGAGGAGAAATTTGGAATTGGAATTGAGAATTTGGTTTACTTTCTGAATTGACTGGAATTTAAATGGAATCGCCCTGTTACACACATTGGATATGTCTCAGGGAAAGGCAGGCAATAGTTTCTTATTTGAAAACGTTTGTCTGTGGGGCCTGGCCTCAGACGAACCAATGTCTTTAGTTTGTGGGGCCTGGCCTCAGACGACCCAATGTCTTTAGTTTGTGGGGCCTGGACTCAGACGAACCAATGTCTTTAGTCTGTGGGGCCTGGACTCAGACAAACCAATGTCTTTAGTTTGTGGGGCCTGGCCTCAGACAACCCAATGTCTTTAGTTTGTGGGGCCTGGACTCAGACGAACCAATGTCTTTAGTCTGTGGGGCCTGGACTCAGACAAACCAATGTCTTTAGTTTGTGGGGCCTGGCCTCAGACGACCCAATGTCTTTAGTTTGTGGGGCCTGGACTCAGACGAACCAATGTCTTTAGTCTGTGGGGCCTGGACTCAGACGAACCAATGTCTTTAGTTTGTGGGGCCTGGACTCAGACGAACCAATGTCTTTAGTCTGTGGGGCCTGGACTCAGACGAACCAATGTCTTTAGTCTGTGGGGCCTGGCCTCAGACAAACCAATGTCTTTAGTTTGTGGGGCCTGGCCTGGGGGGGAAATGGCTACATTGCTACTTTACCGAAAGTTGAAAGACACTTGCAATGGGAACACAAATCATCAAAATATAATCTATATATTTTTTTGGCTGCATACAGATTATGTCAAACTACTGTTACTAATCCACATGAACAATTAAAAATGACTTCAGAGGATCCCAAATATCTACCCAAGGTGGATTTTGACACCATATAGTTTAACGTTCATATTCTAAGACTGAGTCAGAAATGGCCCCCTTTTATTCCCTATGTAGTGCACTACTTTTGACCAGAGCCCTATGGGGTAGTGCACTAGGTAGGGAATAGGGTGCCATTTGGGATGCATTCTAAGAATGCACCGTCACGTTTAGCATCAGCCAGTTCAGTTCAATCATGATATTGTTATAGACTCTGATATGAAATGTCTTTCAGTTTCACCTTCATTCCTCTTCTAGGTTATTCAATATGATAATAAAATAACTCTCTGGATAAAATATCCTGTGATTAAAAATAGTTTCTATACAACGCTGTATAATTATTGTCATTAATGAATGTCATCTTGTAGATCCTGGCAAGTTGTCGCACCATAATCTACATTGAAAAGAGACACACAATGCATAGAGAGGTACCTGTCTCTTGGTTCCCCAATGTTCCCCAATGTTCCCCAGTGTCTAACCAGCCATTTTGTGTCATTTTGACCACAGAAAGGTTCACCAAACGCCTAGATATATATAGTATGGCATTTCAACACCAGGCAAATGAATGGCTGTAGTTTTATAGTCCAACAGTTTGTAAAACGATAAGATGAAATAGAATGTTAACACAATTATACCACACACTCTCAGAAAAAAAGGTTCCAAAAGGGTTCTTCGGCTCTCCCCATAGGAGAACCCTTTTTTAGTTCCATGCAGAACCCTCTGTAGAAAGGGTTCTACATGGAACCCGAAAGGGTTCTACCTAGAACTAACAGGGTTATACTTGGAACCCAAAAGGGTTCTTCAAAGGGTTCTCCTATTGGGACAGCCGAAAAACCCTTTCAGGTTCTAGATAGCACCTTCTTTTCTAAGAGTACAGGGAGGAATTGTAGTGCGTTGCCCTACCTAACGACGACCCTACCTCTACCTGCTCTGCTCACTGTCCACGTAATACATACACACACACACAGATGCGCACGCACACATACACACACAAGTGCACACGCATGCACATACCCATCCTACCTCCCATCCCATCTCAAGCTCAAATCATCTGACTCTCACAAGGATTTCACCCTGGATCTTTTTACTAATGACTAACTCCAGAACGTGCTCATCCCTTACCTGGAACCTACATAATAACTAACTCCAGAACGTACTCATCCCTTACCTGGAACCTACGTAATAACTAACTCCAGAACGTACTCATCCCTTACCTGGAACTTACGTAATAACTAACTCCAGAACGTACTCATCCTTTACCTGGAACTTACGTAATAACTAACTCCAGAACGTACTCATCCCTTACCTGGAACTTACGTAATAACTAACTCCAGAACGTACTCATCCCTTACCTGGAACTTACGTAATAACTAACTCCAGAACGTACTCATCCCTTACCTGGAACTTACGTAATAACTAACTCCAGAACGTACTCATCCTTTACCTGGAACTTACGTAATAACTAACTCCAGAACGTACTCATCCCTTACCTGGAACTTACGTAATAACTAACTCCAGAACGTACTCATCCCTTACCTGGAACTTACGTAATAACTAACTCCAGAACGTACTCATCCTTTACCTGGAACTTACGTAATAACTAACTCCAGAACGTACTCATCCCTTACCTGGAACTTACGTAATAACTAACTCCAGAACGTACTCATCCCTTACCTGGAACTTACGTAATAACTAACTCCAGAACGTACTCATCCCTTACCTGGAACTTACGTAATAACTAACTCCAGAACGTACTCATCCCTTACCTGGAACCTACGTACTCTTATAGCTTTCTAGAATTTTTCCTAATTCTCTGTTTGATTGTCCAGTAATTTTTTGTTCATTTTACAGTACAAGATACCCCCCCTGTCCATGAACACAACTATACAAAAACAGAATTGTCAAACATTTTGTACATATATTGAATTACACCCAACTTTACATATTCAAAAATGAAACTGAAAATTCGATATCTCTTCTGGTGGTAGTATCTCTAACAGATATTTCCCCTCTTGAAAATGATATGGTGTTCTTTTGTTTATTGCATGCGATAGATGAAAATACTAATAAAACAACGAACACCACAGTGCTCTGCAGCAACAGGTATTAATTCATGTCAAAGTCTAATCAGTTCACAGCTTGTTTCCTCCTGTAACCTCGTACACAGTGTCAGTTCAGTTAGTTCTGCCATTCAAATTTCGCTGAGTAACAGTTGTCCTTTTATCTATGTATCTCTATGTTAGATCTGTACAAACATACAGTAATATGGTTGCAGAGGTATTCATAGAACACACTGAGTGACTTCATTGATCTACAGTTTGTTTTTCAATGTAGAAACACAACTCTTCAAGATTGGTCTGTTCACCAGAATGTCATTACTTAAAATGTATAACCCATTTGTTGTGGTAAATTAGTTTTAAAACCTGAAGCGTAATATTTGAGTGAAATCTTAAAGATTCAACCGATATTTTCACAAGGATAGATGATTTGTTGTTTCTCTTAATAAGGTTGTATGATTCATGTGTTGGGCTTTGTGACGTGCCCCTGGCTACTGATGTTACGGAACTACGGAAAGATTGCATCCACTCCCACCTACCCCCATAGAAACAGAATCTAGTCATTCTAGAATGTAGTTATTCTATTTCTATGTCAAGATTGCACCCCCCCCCCCCCACCTACCCCCATAGAAACAGAATCTAGTCATTCTAGAATGTAGTTATTCTATTTCTATGTCAAGATTGCATCCCCCCCACCTACCCACATAGAAACAGAATCTAGTCATTCTAGAATGTAGTTATTCTATTTCTATGTCAAGATTGCATCCCCCCCCCCCTACCCCCATAGAAACAGAATCTAGTCATTCTAGAATGTAGTTATTCTATTTCTATGTCAAGATTGCACCCCCCCCCCCCCCCCCCCCACCTACCCCCATAGAAACAGAATCTAGTCATTCTAGAATGTAGTTTATCTATTTCTACGTCACCAATCCACTCTGCTACAAATGATGGGTTTGTGTCGTTAAAAAAATTTTGTAAGTCACTTCATATAGCTATGTTCTTTTATATTCAATACAAATATACACAATAGGAATTTTCCATTTATAAGATTAGTTTTATTTTTCTCATGGAATATTCTTGAAGAATTCATGATGCCGAAGTGCAAAGGAGAAGTTAGGCTTTGAAAACCCAATCCCAGCTAGCTAGCCAAACATTAGTGGTAAAGACCCTCCATAGCTTTTCTCTCTTTGTTTGTTTTAATAGTCGTAAATATCTCCTCTAGAGTAGTCGGTGAATCCCCGGCATGCTTGGCCCTCCAGCTGCAGAAAGGCCACAGCACGAGTGTCCCATCATCTCTTCTGACACCTTGACATCTGCACCACATCCATTCAACAAGACCAAATATTTCCCTTATGTGTCCCTGCCAGGAATCCCTGCACTGAGAGCTCTTCTAGGGTCATAGGTCATTCCTATTTCTTGACATGTAGTTTATCTATGTGAGGATGGCATGTTGACCTATGTGTGTTGTTAACTCACTCTTGGTAGAACAATACTTTGACACATGGTTGTCAATAATGATCACAGTCCATTGTTTTGTGTTGGGGCGGTAGCAATACAAAACATATAGCTTATTCATTTTTGTCGACGGGGAACATTTGGTTTATGGTTGAAATAATGACCTGTCCTCTGGGTAAAAGTGTAGAGAGAAATGCAATTCTTTCGGAAAGCAGTTATTTTAGGGTCACGTTAGGACACGACATACAAGTCATCCAACAATCCAAGAAGATAAAAAATGACGATGGATGTTCCATTTGCTCCAACACAACACACAGGTTGTCTTACCGCTCCATGTTTCTCCTCTTGTCCACGTTTCACTCAATACAGGATCTTGGGTTATTTAAAAAGGGAGTTCAAAGTTCAAAACAAGAACATTATTTTTTTCTTTCTTTACACTCTGAACAAAACACAAAGTTGTGTTCTTCAGTTCTGCACCAAGATATCAAATCCCCAGGCAGGTAGTCCAGAGTAGTCTTCTCTCTGGTTATACCCTCTTGGTTGAGTTGTGTATCCGTCAGTACTCAGTAGATAAGAACAGTAACAGCACTGAACCAGATCCATATAAATATGTCTACGTCCCAAGTGGCACCCTATTCCTTATATGGGCCCTGGTCAAAAGTAGCACACCAAATAAGGATTAGGGTACATGTTTCTGCACTGAGCAGAGCGATCATTACGCGGAGCGATCATCATGGGGACTCCCATCTGAGTTCTCAGTCTCCCCCTCTGATATGACCTGCATGGGTGCCGTATAGAGCCGGCTACGGGTGCTGTAGCGACTACTATTGGCTGCAGGGGGGATCCGGGAGCGCCCCTGTCTGGACGAGGCCGACGTGGGGGGTGTTTTAGGGCTGAAGCTGTCTGAACTGGGCCTGGGGAAGAGGCTGGGGGGGAAGAGTTGCTCCCCAGCCGCCTGCAATGATGGCTCCTGCAGGGGAGAGGGGGGCTCCTCGCTGGGGTACCTGACCTGGCCCTCAGCAGCCAAGGGGTGCCCAGGGGACTTAGGGGCGATGGGGCTCTTGAGGATCTCTGTAGCAGACATGCGGTAGCTGGAATCAGTCCGGCTGCCCTTCTTCAGGAGAAGCAGCTTGAACTCCTCGTTGGAGGTGCTGGACTTCTTGGCGCTGCGGTAGATGGGTCCTGGGGTGCGCTGGGTCCCGGCCGCGGTCAGGGTGGAGAGGGCTGGGGCGGGGGGGATGATGAGAGGGGGCGGAGGGGGGATGGCTGGGAGGATAGCTGCAGGTGGAACGACGGCAGCTGGAGGAGGACACAGACGGCTCTTCCCACTCAGCTCTCCAGAGTCCTTACGGCCCAGGACTTTTCTCTTGGACCTAGAATAGGAGAGTGTTACACGGTTCAGGTAAACAGGACATTTCATAGCCCATTCTGCTGGTTCATATGTCTGATGGGTTTCTGCTGTGGTTCTGATGTCTGATGGGTTTCTGCTGTGGTTCATATGTCTGATGGGTTTCTGCTGTGGTTCTGATGTCTGATGGGTTTCTGCTGTGGTTCTAATGTCTGATGGGTTTCTGCTGTGGTTCTGATGTCTGATGGGTTTCTGCTGTGGTTCATATGTCTGATGGGTTTCTGCTGTGGTTCTAATGTCTGATGGGTTTCTGCTGTGGTTCTGATGTCTGATGGGTTTCTGCTGTGGTCCTAATGTCTGATGGGTTTCTGCTGTGGTTCTGATGTCTGATGGGTTTCTGCTGTGGTTCTGATGTCTGATGGGTTTCTGCTGTGGTCCTAATGTCTGATGGGTTTCTGCTGTGGTTCTGATGTCTGATGGGTTTCTGCTGTGGTCCTAATGTCTGATGGGTTTCTGCTGTGGTTCTGATGTCTGATGGGTTTCTACTGTGGTTCTTATGTCTGATGGGTTTCTGCTGTGGTTCTGATGTCTGATGGGTTTCTGCTGTGGTCCTAATGTCTGATGGGTTTCTGCTGTGGTTCTGATGTCTGATGGGTTTCTGCTGTGGTTCTTATGTCTGATGGGTTTCTGCTGTGGTTCTGATGTCTGATGGGTTTCTGCTGTGGTTCTGATGTCTGATGGGTTTCTGCTGTGGTCCTAATGTCTGATGGGTTTCTGCTGTGGTTCTAATGTCTGATGGGTTTCTGCTGTGGTTCTTATGTCTGATGGGTGTCTGCTGTGGTTCTAATGTCTGATGGGTTTCTGCTGTGGTTCTGATGTCTGATGGGTTTCTGCTGTGGTTCATATGTCTGATGGGTTTCTGCTGTGGTTCTAATGTCTGATGGGTTTCTGCTGTGGTTCTAATTTCTGATGGGTTTCTGCTGTGGTTCTAATGTCTGATGGGTTTCTGCTGTGGTTCATATGTCTGATGGGTTTCTGCTGTGGTTCTAATGTCTGATGGGTGTCTGCTGTGGTTCTAATGTCTGATGGGTTTCTGCTGTGGTTCTAATGTCTGATGGGTTTCTGCTGTGGTTCTAATGTCTGATGGGTTTCTGCTGTGGTTCTAATGTCTGATGGGTTTCTGCTGTGGTTCTGATGTCTGATGGGTTTCTGCTGTGGTTCTAATGTCTGATGGGTTTCTGCTGTGGTTCTAATGTCTGATGGGTTTCTGCTGTGGTTCATATGTCTGATGGGTTTCTGCTGTGGTTCTGATGTCTGATGGGTTTCTGCTGTGGTTCTAATGTCTGATGGGTTTCTGCTGTGGTTCTTATGTCTGATGGGTTTCTGCTGTGGTTCTAATGTCTGATGGGTTTCTGCTGTGGTTCATATGACTGATGGGTTTCTGCTGTGGTTCTTATGTCTGATGGGTTTCTGCTGTGGTTCTGATGTCTGATGGGTTTCTGCTGTGGTTCTAATGTCTCATGGGTTTCTGCTGTGGTTCTGATGTCTGATGGGTTTCTGCTGTGGTTCTAATGTCTCATGGGTTTCTGCTGTGGTTCTTATGTCTGATGGGTTTCTGCTGTGGTTCTTATGTCTGATGGGTTTCTGCTGTGGTTCTGATGTCTGATGGGTTTCTGCTGTGGTTCATATGACTGATGGGTTTCTGCTGTGGTTCTAATGTCTGATGGGTTTCTGCTGTGGTCCTAATGTCTGATGGGTTTCTGCTGTGGTTCTAATGTCTGATGGGTTTCTGCTGTGGTTCTAATGTCTGATGGGTTTCTACTGTGGTTCTAATGTCTGATGGGTTTCTGCTGTGGTTCTGATGTCTGATGCATTCAATGTGTGTTCTCTGTTTCTCTGTTTGTAATTTTCTGCAACCTTGGAAAACAATGAAGATCTTTTGAACTGAAATGAAGATAGTGACAGATAAATGTAATGATAATATCGGTTATGACAAGTACAGCTATAACCCAGTGAGTCAAAAATAATACAGTTATTTGAAGTGAATTGAAAGTGACCTGTGGATCATGGCGAACAGGTCTTCAGTAGTACGTGATTTGCTGGGCGACATGAAGACAACATCATCATCAGGTTTGGTTGTTTCGTCAGTCAGAGGAGAGAGGGAGTTATCACTGGGACTAGTAGACTCTGGAGGAACAGGAACAGGAGGTTATAGGGAATACCATGCCAGTGATCTGATGACATTCCTCATAGGTCATTCAACCTGGCAGGGTAGCCTAGTGGTTAGAGCGTTGGACTAGTAACCGAAAGGTTGCAAATCCCTGAGCTGACAAGGTACAAATCTGTTGTTCTGCCCCTGAACAAGGCAGTTAACCCACTGTTCCTAGGCTGTCATTGAAAATAAGAATTTGTTGACTGACTTGCCTTGTAAAATAAAGGTAAATTTTTTTTTAAAGAGATGAGAGGACCAGAACACAAGTGATCTGATCACATTCCTTATAGGTCATTAAAGACTCTAGAGATGAGAGGACCACAACAGAAGTGATCTGATCACGTTCCTTATAGGTCATTAAACCCTCTAGAGATGAGAGGACCACAACAGAAGTGATCTGATCACATTCCTTATAGGTCATTAAACCCTCTAGAGATGAGAGGACCACAACAGAAGTGATCTGATCACATTCCTTATAGGTCATTAAACCCTCTAGAGATGAGAGGACCACAACAGAAGTGATCTGATCACGTTCCTTATAGGTCATTAAACCCTCTAGAGATGAGAGGACCAGAACAGAAGTGATCTGATCACGTTCCTTATAGGTCATTAAACCCTCTAGAGATGAGAGGACCACAACAGAAGTGATCTGATCACATTCCTTATAGGTCATTAAAGACTAGAGATGAGAGGACCACAACACAAGTGATCTGATCACATTCCTTATAGGTCATTAAAGACTCTAGAGATGAGAGGACCACAACAGAAGGAAGAGGAAGGGGATTATAAGTCTCTTAAATTAATACATCAATTCAAAAACATTTAATTGTTAAAAAGTCTCAAAGTAAAATAAAGTTATAAGTAAAGTACTAAAGCTGCAATACGTCACTTTTTGGGTGACCCGACAAAATCGTCGTATATAAGTCGTATATATCTGTTCTATGTGCTCTATTTCTACGCTTCCCGTTTTTGCGTCTTTTACTTGTGGTTTTGTATACCAGCTTCAAACAGCTGAAAATACTACATTTTTGTTTATGGAAAATCTATTTCACAGTGCTTTAGATGGTACAATGATTCACTACACTATATTTGCTTGTTGTGACACATAAACTGAAATTAGGCGAACTGTTCGAATTTTTGCAACCAGGAAATGGCGGAGGGATTTCCGCATAACGCATAATATTTAAGTAAAGTACAAGTAAAATCGACCAATCCAGACTGACCTTTGCTGAAGTAGTCCTCTGTGTCCGGTGTGGTGGAGTCATCTCTGCTGTTATCCTGAGAGGCACTTCTGGTAGGAACCCCTGATGATGTCATCTCATAGCGGTCCTCTCCACTCCGACCTCTGAGATCTATCACGTGGCTGATTGAGTAAGGGTGTGCTGCTTCCCCCGTTACACCGGGCACTTTGTCAGGACCGCTGCTTGGGCCCAAGTCCCACCTCTGGACCATTTGACTGTGACAGGAGTGTGTCTGTGACTGGCTGTGATAATGTGACTGGGACTGATATGAGTGGGACTCCTCTAGCGTCTCGTACGTCGGTGGTTCCCTTGGATGATCTCTTTGATGATATTCTCGATATTCTCTAATGAGGCCTTGACTGTGACTCATAACCCTTGATATCTCTCTATCGTGCTCTTCCTCCTCCTCGTCTTCTTCATCCTCTATCCGTTCCCCTAGCACGTGGCACTCCGGGTGTGTAGTAGGAATCACGGGTTCCGGAGTTGGCGGTGGCGCTCGGTGCGTGGGTTCCTCAAGTTCCAAAGGTTCCGCAGGCCGCGTCCGGAACGCCGTCATTGCCCAGAAGGTTCCGGGGCTGTAGCGGTCCTGCCGGTGCCTGGCCAGGCTCTCATAGGTCGGGGGGCCGTCCGGGTGCTGCATGGGGGTGGGGTGGGGCTGGGGTACAGAGTGGTGGTGGTGCTCCTGAGAAGGGTGGTGGGGGTCCTGGGTCAGTGGTGGTGGGGGTTTCTGGGCGATGGGTCTCCTGGGTGGCAGGGGCCTGGTGTTGGTGTCAGAGTGGGGGGTCACGATGGTTACACTGGGCATCTTGGGTCTGGTGGCAGGGGCCCCTGAAGCCTCGTGGGCCCATGCTTGTGGTGGTGGTGGAGGCTCCTGGCCCTGAGCACCCTGAGCCTGGCCCCGGGCCTGGGGCTGAGAACCATCGGTGGCCCTGTGGCCAATGGAACGTAGCTGGACGGAGCGCAGTACAGTGGGGGTGATGGCCAGGGCCATGGGGTTGGCAGCAAGTGGGGCCTCTGGAGTCAGAGTGGATCCATTGATAAACCCAGAGGGGGCTGCACTAGCGTTAGCACTAGCACTAGCGTTAGCATTAGAACTAGCGTTAGCACTAGCTTTAGCGTTAGCACTAGCTTTAGCACTAGCATTAGCGTTAGCGGCTGCAGTGTTACACGCGGTGGCCCGGGCCTCTGCTGCTGCTGCTGCCCTCTGCTTGTTCTGGTGCAGCGTGTGCATGTGGGTCCGGTGGGCCAGAGTGGGTAACGGCCGGCTGCCATGGGCGCTGTGAAGAGAACATAAGTCCAGCTGGGTGGGTGGAGCCGGGAAGTCATAGTCCTTCCTGGATGACGAGGAAGAGGAAGAGGAACAGGAAGAGGAGGACCCAGAGGCCGAGCTAGAGAACTGGGTCTGGGCCTGGTGCTGCAGCGAGGATAGAGAAGACTTCCTCTCGGGGACTTTGGGTTTCCGTTTCCCGCTGGTCGGAGAGAGTGGGCCGGGGAAGAACGCTAATGGGAAGGAAGACGTGGGCGTCTCGGATTGGCTGGAGTATCCGCTGGAGGGCGAGGCGAGGCCGGCCAGCTTCTCAGGAGAGCCCAGCTTGAAGTCTCCATCCCCGGGGGGAAGCGGAGGGGAGGTGGGCCTGGAGGAGCTGGAACCAGAGCCGGAGGAATGCATCAACGCCTGGGTCTCTCCCCCGGGAGAGGAGGAGCTGCCCACCGGCGACTTGATGCATTCAATAACAGTAGTACCCGTAGCAGTGCTGGAGTTGGACAAGGAGCCGTTGGGGTCCAGGTTATTTTGGGATTTCAAGTCGTTGAGGAACCAGAGGTCTGCATAGTCAGACTGAACGGCGCCCTCGTCCTTGAAGGAGTGAGTGTCAGTGGACCCGAACGAGGTGGGCTCCGTCATCTCCACAGTCCTGGGGCTCCTGGGGCTCCCCATCCCCCAGGCAACACCACCACCCACCGCCTCAGCCTCTAACCCAGGATTCTCCACCTCCCCCGGGCTGGCCATGTCCAGCTGCAGCCTCATCTCTCTGTCTCTGGAAGACATGGGCAGGTTCAGGGTCTGGGTCTGCCCACTACTATGAATCTTTGGTTGGTCCTGGTCGCCCTGCTCATCACCTTGCTCATCGCCCTGCTCATCGCCCTGCTCATCGCCCTGCTCATCGCCCTGCTCATCGCCCTGCTCAGGGGGGACGTTCTCTGGAGCACCAGCGCTACACGTCTCCTTCAGCGATGAGCTCCGTTTTGGTGGGAGTGGCTTGACCTTTGGTTTCTTCAGCGGACGACACGGCCTCCCTAGCGTCAGGGTGGCTCCCCTGTAGTCAGAGGACTGAGGAGGATACCCAGCCATGCCCTCTCCCTCACCAGGCGTAGTGCCCACAGTATTACCCTGGCCACAGTCAGCGCCAGAGCCCACTGCTGCATAGTTGTACATGTAGCTCCTGTAACTCTGGCCCTGCATGGAGTCAAAGTGCATGGAGGATGAGTAGAAGCCCTGGGAGTCTGCTGCAGCAGTAGGGGGAGCTCGGTCTGAGAAGCCGTCGTAGCTGCTGATGCTGGTGAAGTCTATCCTGGTCTGGTCCCCCCTGGACGAACGCCTGGGGCTGAAGTCCTGACTACACAGCTGGTCCTGATCAGCCTAGAACAGGATAACATAACATTATATAAGATAAGAGGAGACAAGATACGAGAGGAGAGGGGAGGGGAGAGGAGAGGAGAGGAGAGGAGAGGAGAGGAGAGGAGAGGAGAGGAGAGGAGAGGAGAGGAGAGGAGAGGAGAGGAGAGGAGAGGAGAGGAGAGGAGAGGAGAGGAGAGGGGAGAGGAGAGGGGAGAGGAGAGGGGAGTCTATATTGCTAAATAGCAGTGGTACCTGGTCTTGAGGGTAGGTCCACTCTCCCTCGCTGGCAGTACTGACCCCTGCATCATCCAGCTGGTCAGTGGCTGAGGAGGTGAAGGAGCTGGACCTATGACCCTGGCCCTGTAATAATAATTATAATAATTAATAATAATAATAAATCAGATTTAAATAGCTATTTTCCAGTAGCTCAAAGTGCTTTACCTAGTTTAGTTAAGAAAATGTAGCTTAATTTTTATTTACAGCTAAAATATGAACTTCCTGTACAAAAGTCCCAACAAACAATACCGTGTCCAAGTCAATAAATAAAGTATTGAAGACAGGAAGTCAAAGGTAAGTAGGATCGTCAGAGGGAAACTCACCTGCGGCTGATCCGAATGGTACGGGTCGATGATAAAGCCGGTGAGGTCATCGATGGCGTGCGGCGCGGCGTTGAGCGACAGCTCCGAGTCACAGTGGGAGGAGCCGGTCAGAGGGGGGGATGCGGCGGGGGGGAGTGTCTCAGAGGTCTGGGAGGGGCATGTGGAACTGCTGCCACTCCAGTTACCACTGGACGACTGGTGGTCCTCCTTATAAGAATAATACATATAGTTATTTGTAGAGCACTTTTCATCACATGCAGAAAGCAGAAAGCTCTGCACATCATATAAGTAAGTCAGCCTTGTCCAAGCCAGAATGGCCCATTGGGCAGGAGTCTATCTCCTGTTTCTTTATCATGAGGCAGCTTGATGTACAGTACACCCCCTGGACAGGACACTAGTCTATCTCCGGTTTCTGTATCATGAGGCAACTTGATGCACCAGTACACCCCCTGGACAGGACACTAGTCTATCTCCTGTTTCTATATCTTGAGGCAGCTTGATGTACCAGTACACCCCCTGGACAGGACACTAGTCTATCTCCTGTTTCTATATCATGAGGCAGCTTGATGTACAGTACACCCCCTGGACAGGACACTAGTCTATCTCCGGTTTCTATATCTTGGGACAGCTTGATGTACAGTACACCCCCTGGACAGGACACTAGTCTATCTCCGGTTTCTGTATCATGAGGCAACTTGTTGCACCAGTACACCCCCTGGACAGGACACTAGTCTATCTCCTGTTTCTATATCATGAGGCAACTTGATGCACCAGTACACCCCCTGGACAGGACACTAGTCTATCTCCTGTTTCTATATCATGAGGCAACTTGATGCACCAGTACACCCCCTGGACAGGACACTAGTCTATCTCCTGTTTCTATATCATGAGGCAACTTGATGCACCAGTACACCCCCTGGACAGGACACTAGTCTATCTCCTGTTTCTATATCTTGAGACAGCTTGATGTACAGTACACCCCCTGGACAGGACACTAGTCTATCTCCTGTTTCTATATCATGAGGCAACTTGATGCACCAGTACACCCCCTGGACAGGACACTAGTCTATCTCCTGTTTCTATATCTTGAGACAGCTTGATGTACCAGTACACCCCCTGGACAGGACACTAGTCTGTCTCCTGTTTCTGTAGCAGTTTGATGAACAGTACACCCCCTGGACAGGACACTAGTCTATCTCCTGTTTCTATATCATGAGGCAACTTGATGTACAGTACACCCCCTGGACAGGACACTAGTCTATCTCATGTTTCTGTAGCAGCTTGATGTACCAGTACACCCCCTGGACAGGACACTAGTCTGTCTCAAGGCCTGCTCATCAAAAACAAACTGACAAAAACAAACAACATGACTTCCAAAAGGCTACAAGCAAAAGAAGACAGAAGACAAGATACACAGATAAGTGAAGATGGCAACGAAGACGTACCTTGTGGTCTATCTGTCCTCTCAGCACCCCCGTAGTAGAGACAGAGTGGATGGGGCTGCTGAAGGTGTCTGAGCTGGAGGAGATCTCACAGTTCCCCATGTCGACCTGACGGGGGAGGCGGGAGCGACCCCTCTCCATCCACATGTGTTCTGGACTCCCCCCGTCTCCTTGCTGTATCCTCTTCAGACTCCCCAGCTGCAGCTCTGGCATGGCCTGGTCATCCGTACTCTCCTCCTCGTCCTTTAACATCCTTGGCCCCGTTCCCGGGAGGAAGTCCTCCGTCTCGTATGGAGAGAGCTCCTCATCTTCATCATCATCGTCGTCATCATCATCCTCATCTTCATCACTGTCGTCCTGGTCCTCGTCGCGTATGCGGCCGCCCTCGCGGGGGAGGCTGCGGGAGCGGAGGCGGGAGCCGGAGGCGGTGTACATGGCGGTGTCAGGGTGGTCGGGGAGCGAGGAGATGTTCCCGGTGGAGTGGGAGAGGGAGGCGGGGATACCCCCCTGGCCGCCGCGCTGGGCACGTATACGTCTCCTGGACGGGGCGCCACCGCCACCGGTCAGGCAGTCGTCCGTCTGGCAGCCGGAGTCCTTGGTGTGTCCCCCTCGGAGGGACAGCTCCTCCTGACAGAGGGACAGGTGAGGGTTGGTGTGGACCACCACTGTCCTTTCCCTCGTCACTGGAGACTCATCAGAGTCTGAAGGGAAACAGGGGTGGCAGTAAGTCATCAATCAACATGATTAGAAAATAAATTCAATATTTGTTCAAGTCTAAATGGTAGGACAAATATGCATGTTTGTTTGTCTCCAGAAAATAGGATTGTGTTAAACCATTAAAGTGAAGAAACATAGAGGAGGAACAACATTACAGTCAGTTGACTGAGTGGTAATGACAGTACTTGGAGGTCAGGCACAGACAGACAGACAGTATAACAGACAGACAGCTGTACCCATGTCCTGTTGAACTCGTCTGGGGATCCCGGTGATGGTCTTCCTCCTCCTCAGCTTCCTCCTCCTCTGCAGCACAGACTGGGAGTGTACCAGGGAGCAGCGTACACTAGCCTCCCTGTCGAACCCCACCCCTGTGGAGAGGAACAAAGTACACGCAATGTACAACATTGATGTCATTTATTGTCCGTCAAGAGTAATGTCTTTCCACATCTCACAAATGACATTCCACACAGTTTACAAGTTACACACACTCACTAATACACACACAACCGTTAATTAATAGATTAATTGATTCAAAAAACAGACTAGAGAGAGAGAGAGAGAGAGAGAGATGGAGAGATAGAGAGAGATAGAGAGAGAATGTACAGAGAGAGAGAAATGGAGAGAGAAAAGGAGAGAGAGGGAGCGACATAATGTATAGAGTGAGAGAGAAATGGAGAGAGAGGGAGCGACAGAATGTACAGTGAGAGAGAAAGGGAGAGAGAGAGAGAGAGAGAGAGAGCGACAGAATGTACAGTGAGAGAGAGAGAACGGGAGAGAGAGAGAGAGAGAGAGAGAGCGACAGAATGCACAGAGTGAGAAAGAGAGAAAGGGAGAGAGAGAGAGAGAGAGAGAGACAGAGAGACAGAGACAGAGAGAGAGAGAGAGAGAGAGAGAGAGAGAGAGAGAGAGAGAGAGAGAGAGAGAGAGAGAGAGAGAGAGCGATTGAGAGAATATCAAACACATCCAGAGACAGACATTGGAGCTATGTCGTGTTTACCAGTGACGTTGATGGGGATGATGCACGAGGACACGACTGCTGGGTCACTCTTCATCCTCTCCTGGGGGGTGGGCAGAGGCAGGGCCTTGGACCAGTTGGTCTGCTTGTCCAGTGTGGAGGGGGGGTTGGGGATAGCACCAGTAGACCTGTGGCCCACTGCAGGCTCAGCATCAGGGTCAGTGGTAGTGGCATCCTGAAGCAGATGGAGAGAGATAGTCAGTTGGTGTTGTAGGGTTAGAGTAACACCTAGAAAAGTTCCAAATGGTATACTTAATCAATAAGGCACAAGGGGGTGTGGTATGTGGCCAATATACCACGGCTAAGGGCTGTTCTTAGGCACAACCCCCGATGTACCTTACTGCTATTATAAACTGGTTATCAACGCAATTAGAGCAGTAAAAATAAATGTTTTGTCATACCCGTGGTATACGGTCTGATATACCACGGGTGTCAGCCAATCAGCATTCAGTGCTGGAACCAGCCAGGTTATAATATTCCCTATACACTGTACCACTATAGGACCTGAGCATCATGGCTCACTATATAGGGAATAGAGAACAAGGAGCCCTTTTCAACACATGCTTAGATGTATTGTTACAAAGGCCAACATACAACGTACATTGTCTTCAGGCAGTTACTTAACTCTTATGTTTAACACTTACAAGTTATACACTTACAAGGCACAGACACAAAATGGGCAAAACATTTGAATTCCATTTCAGTAAATGTTCTGGAGGAAAAAGAAATGAAGAACAGGAAGATATCAAGATCAACACAGAGATCAACAGACAGCTCAAACGCTCAAGTGTCAAAGAACATGATTCCAGGAAAGTCCCAGAGTTCTGGATAGTGGTCAGAAGTTGAAAGGAGTGGAGAGGAGAATGATCATGTTTTGAAGACAGTAGACAGGAGCTAATGAGATGTAGACAGGAGACAGGAGCTAATGAGATGTAGACAGTAGACAGGAGCTAATGAGATGTAGACAGGAGCTAATGAGATGAAGACAGTAGACAGGAGCTAACGAGATGTAGACAGTAGACAGGAGCTAATGAGATGAAGACAGTAGACAGGAGCTAACAAGATGTAGACAGTAGACAGGAGCTAATGAGATGAAGACAGTAGACAGGAGCTAATGAGATGTAGACAGGAGCTAATGAGATGAAGACAGTAGACAGGAGCTAACGAGATGTAGACAGGAGCTAATGAGATGAAGACAGTAGACAGGAGCTAACGAGATGTAGACAGTAGACAGGAGCTAATGAGATGTAGACAGTAGACAGGAGCTAATGAGATGTAGACAGTAGACAGGAGCTAATGAGATGAAGAGAGTTGAGATGTTCACAGTAGACAGGAGCTAATGAGATGTAGATAGTAGACAGGAGCGAATGAGATGTAGACAGTAGACAATAGACAGGAGCTAATGAGATGTAGACAGTAGACAGTAGACAGGAGCTAATGAGATGAAGACAGTAGACAGGAGCTAATGAGATGTAGACAGTAGACAGTAGACAGGAGCTAATGAGATGAAGACAGTAGACAGGAGCTGATGAGATGTAGACAGTAGACAGGAGCAATTGAGATGTAGACAGTAGACAGGAGCTAATGAGATGTAGACAGTAGACAGTAGACAGGAGCTAATGAGATGTAGACAGTAGACAGTAGACAGGAGCTAATGAGATGAAGACAGTAGACAGGAGCTAATGAGATGTAGACAGTAGACAGTAGACAGGAGCTAATGAGATGTAGACAGGAGACAGGAGCTAATGAGATGAAGACAGTAGACAGGAGCTGATGAGATGTAGACAGTAGACAGGAGCTAATGAGATGTAGACAGTAGACAGTAGACAGGAGCTAATGAGATGTAGATAGTAGACAGGAGCGAATGAGATGTAGACAGTAGACAATAGACAGGAGCTAATGAGATGTAGACAGTAGACAGTAGACAGGAGCTAATGAGATGAAGACAGTAGACAGGAGCTAATGAGATGTAGACAGTAGACAGTAGACAGGAGCTAATGAGATGAAGACAGTAGACAGGAGCTGATGAGATGTAGACAGTAGACAGGAGCAATTGAGATGTAGACAGTAGACAGGAGCTAATGAGATGTAGACAGTAGACAGTAGACAGGAGCTAATGAGATGTAGACAGTAGACAGTAGACAGGAGCTAATGAGATGAAGACAGTAGACAGGAGCTAATGAGATGTAGACAGTAGACAGTAGACAGGAGCTAATGAGATGTAGACAGGAGACAGGAGCTAATGAGATGAAGACAGTAGACAGGAGCTGATGAGATGTAGACAGTAGACAGGAGCTAATGAGATGTAGACAGTAGACAGTAGACAGGAGCTAATGAGATGAAGAGAGTTGAGATGTTCACAGTAGACAGGAGCTAATGAGATGTAGATAGTAGACAGGAGCGAATGAGATGTAGACAGTAGACAATAGACAGGAGCTAATGAGATGTAGACAGTAGACAGTAGACAGGAGCTAATGAGATGAAGACAGTAGACAGGAGCTAATGAGATGTAGACAGTAGACAGTAGACAGGAGCTAATGAGATGAAGACAGTAGACAGGAGCTGATGAGATGTAGACAGTAGACAGGAGCAATTGAGATGTAGACAGTAGACAGGAGCTAATGAGATGTAGACAGTAGACAGTAGACAGGAGCTAATGAGATGTAGACAGTAGACAGTAGACAGGAGCTAATGAGATGAAGACAGTAGACAGGAGCTAATGAGATGTAGACAGTAGACAGTAGACAGGAGCTAATGAGATGTAGACAGGAGACAGGAGCTAATGAGATGAAGACAGTAGACAGGAGCTGATGAGATGTAGACAGTAGACAGGAGCTAATGAGATGTAGACAGTAGACAGTAGACAGGAGCTAACGAGATGTAGACAGTAGACAGGAGCTAATGAGATGAAGACAGTAGACAGGAGCTAACAAGATGTAGACAGTAGACAGGAGCTAACGAGATGTAGACAGTAGACAGGAGCTAATGAGATGAAGACAGTAGACAGGAGCTAACAAGATGTAGACAGTAGACAGGAGCTAATGAGATGAAGACAGTAGACAGGAGCTAATGAGATGTAGACAGTAGACAGTAGACAGGAGCTAATGAGATGAAGACAGTAGACAGGAGCTAATGAGATGTAGACAGTAGACAGTAGACAGGAGCTAATGAGATGTAGACAGGAGACAGGAGCTAATGAGATGAAGACAGTAGACAGGAGCTGATGAGATGTAGACAGTAGACAGGAGCTAATGAGATGTAGACAGTAGACAGTAGACAGGAGCTAACGAGATGTAGACAGTAGACAGGAGCTAATGAGATGAAGACAGTAGACAGGAGCTAACAAGATGTAGACAGTAGACAGGAGCTAATGAGATGAAGACAGTAGACAGGAGCTAATGAGATGTAGACAGGAGCTAATGAGATGAAGACAGTAGACAGGAGCTAACGAGATGTAGACAGGAGCTAATGAGATGAAGACAGTAGACAGGAGCTAACGAGATGTAGACAGTAGACAGGAGCTAATGAGATGTAGACAGTAGACAGGAGCTAATGAGATGTAGACAGTAGACAGGAGCTAATGAGATGAAGAGAGTTGAGATGTTCACAGTAGACAGGAGCTAATGAGATGTAGATAGTAGACAGGAGCGAATGAGATGTAGACAGTAGACAATAGACAGGAGCTAATGAGATGTAGACAGTAGACAGTAGACAGGAGCTAATGAGATGAAGACAGTAGACAGGAGCTAATGAGATGTAGACAGTAGACAGTAGACAGGAGCTAATGAGATGTAGACAGGAGACAGGAGCTAATGAGATGAAGACAGTAGACAGGAGCTGATGAGATGTAGACAGTAGACAGGAGCAATTGCGATGTAGACAGTAGACAGGAGCTAATGAGATGTAGACAGTAGACAGTAGACAGGAGCTAATGAGATGAAGACAGTAGACAGGAGCTAATGAGATGTAGACAGTAGACAGTAGACAGGAGCTAATGAGATGTAGACAGGAGACAGGAGCTAATGAGATGAAGACAGTAGACAGGAGCTGATGAGATGTAGACAGTAGACAGGAGCTAATGAGATGTAGACAGTAGACAGTAGACAGGAGCTAATGAGATGAAGACAGTAGACAGGAGCTAATGAGATGAAGACAGTAGACAGGAGCTAATGAGATGTAGACAGTAGACAGGAGCTAATGAGATGAAGAGAGTAGACAGGAGCTAATGAGATGTAGACAGTAGACAGGAGCTAATGAGATGTAGACAGTAGACAGGAGCTAATGAGATGAAGACAGTTGAGATGTAGACAGTAGACAGGAGCTTATGAGATGTAGACAGTAGACAGGAGCTAATGAGATGTAGACAGTAGACAGGAGCTAATGAGATGTAGACAGTAGACAGGAGCTAATGAGATGAAGACAGTAGACAGGAGCTAATGAGATGAAGACAGTAGACAGGAGCTAATTAGATGAAGACAGTAGACAGTAGACAGGAGCTAATGAGATGTAGACAGTAGACAGTAGACAGGAGCTAATGAGATGTAGACAGTAGACAGGAGCTAATGAGATGTAGACAGTAGACAGGAGCTAACGAGATGTAGACAGTAGACAGGAGCTAATGAGATGTAGACAGTAGACAGTAGACAGGAGCTAATTAGATGAAGACAGTAGACAGTAGACAGGAGCTAATGAGATGTAGACAGTAGACAGTAGACAGGAGCTAATGAGATGTAGACAGTAGACAGTAGACAGGAGCTAATGAGATGTAGACAGTAGACAGGAGCTAACGAGATGTAGACAGTAGACAGTAGACAGGAGCTAACGAGATGTAGACAGTAGACAGTAGACAGGAGCTAATGAGATGTAGACAGTAGACAGGAGCTAATAAGATGTAGACAGTAGACAGGAGCTAATGAGATGTAGACACTAGACAGTAGACAGGAGCTAATGAGATGTAGACAGTAGACAGTAGACAGGAGCTAATGAGATGTAGACAGGAGACAGGAGCTAATGAGATGAAGACAGTAGACAGGAGCTGATGAGATGTAGACAGTAGACAGGAGCTAATGAGATGTAGACAGTAGACAGTAGACAGGAGCTAATGAGATGAAGACAGTAGACAGGAGCTAATGAGATGAAGACAGTAGACAGGAGCTAATGAGATGTAGACAGTAGACAGGAGCTAATGAGATGAAGAGAGTAGACAGGAGCTAATGAGATGTAGACAGTAGACAGGAGCTAATGAGATGTAGACAGTAGACAGGAGCTAATGAGATGAAGACAGTTGAGATGTAGACAGTAGACAGGAGCTAATGAGATGTAGACAGTAGACAGGAGCTAATGAGATGTAGACAGTAGACAGGAGCTAATGAGATGTAGACAGTAGACAGGAGCTAATGAGATGAAGACAGTAGACAGGAGCTAATGAGATGAAGACAGTAGACAGGAGCTAATTAGATGAAGACAGTAGACAGTAGACAGGAGCTAATGAGATGTAGACAGTAGACAGTAGACAGGAGCTAATGAGATGTAGACAGTAGACAGGAGCTAATGAGATGTAGACAGTAGACAGGAGCTAACGAGATGTAGACAGTAGACAGGAGCTAATGAGATGTAGACAGTAGACAGTAGACAGGAGCTAATTAGATGAAGACAGTAGACAGTAGACAGGAGCTAATGAGATGTAGACAGTAGACAGTAGACAGGAGCTAATGAGATGTAGACAGTAGACAGTAGACAGGAGCTAATGAGATGTAGACAGTAGACAGGAGCTAACGAGATGTAGACAGTAGACAGTAGACAGGAGCTAACGAGATGTAGACAGTAGACAGTAGACAGGAGCTAATGAGATGTAGACAGTAGACAGGAGCTAATAAGATGTAGACAGTAGACAGGAGCTAATGAGATGTAGACACTAGACAGTAGACAGGAGCTAATGAGATGTAGACAGTAGACAGTAGACAGGAGCTAATGAGATGTAGACAGTAGACAGGAGCTAATGAGATGTAGACACTAGACAGGAGCTAACGAGATGTAGACAGTAGACAGGAGCTAATGAGATGCTAGAGGATGGAGGTTAGAACAGCAGGAAGGAGAGGTAGTAGTAGTAGTTCTATTTAGAACTAGTATTACAATTCATTTAGGGCCTGTAGATTTTAAACCACGAGGCTTTTGGAATGCAGACAAATACCTTTCTGGTCCATGGGGTGAAGAGGCAACATTCAGTGGGGGAGGGGGAGCGGGTACGGTCATACTATAAACACAAAACATGAAGAAAACAAAAATGATGACAACTTGATCGATGGGACAAAATGAAAACCATGGATGGGACTTAGAGACAAAGGTGAAATCATATTGAATTAAACATTAGACAGACAGGATGAAACATCAGGGACCCAGGTGCTGCGGACACAAAACATGGTGAGTAACTTCTTGTGATGCTACGGAGATGAGTAAGTCAGGCATCCCTCTTCCCCGTTTAGACAAGGAAGTGATGTCATCATCGCATCCTACAAGAAAACGGAGTGAAAGAATTATATTCGTCCGTGAATGCTGAGAGGTGACCGTTTTCAGGATTCCTCAGGACAGAAAGCTGTTATGAACTGTTATTAGAGTGGCGTTAGCAGGACTCTAAAGGTGTCATCTTGTAATGAACGCCATCCCATTTACCTTTCTCTGTATAGTGTGACAGTGACCCTCCCTTCCAGGTCTCTCCTGCAGCGTTAAAGGAAGATACGCAGCACGATGAGTCATAACGCTAAACATTCTTATGTGCAATACAATCATACTCCCCCCCCCCCCCCAGCATGCAAACTCACTGGGATGGAAAACACGTGATAAAAACATGCGATTTCAGGTAGCCTAGCGGTTAGAGAGACGAGCCGGCAACCGGAAGGTTGCCAGGTCAAATCCCGGGTCTGATGGGGAAAATCTGTCAGGAAGTGATCAAATCTTAAGATGCCATTATTGCCTGCCATTGTGCCCTTGAGCAAGGCACTTAACCCCTACAACAACAGCTCCCAGAGAGGCAGCCCCCTGCACCTCTCCAAAACTTGTTTATGTGTCTTTCGGAGGGGTTGGGTTAAGAAGTCAAATTTCGGTTGGACCTTGAGGGCAATTGACCGATAAAGTCATCCGAATGTAGATATATGTGTTCTGATGTCTTTTCTGTTACCTTTCTGTGTATTGTCTGGATGTCTGTCTCTCTCACGTGTCTCTCCTAGTGGAAGCCATGCAGCAGAGAGAGAGAGAACACAACAAGCTGAAACCTACTAAGCTCACTGCACTGTACTGGTGACATCATCAACAATGGACACATGCTACTATATCATGTTTAAGAAGAAATTAAGACTGTATTTTCATAGTTACAGTTACAGGACCACAATGTGAAAACACAGTGGACATCACACACCACTTGTAGGTTGATAACACACACCACTTATAGGTTGACATCACACAGCACTTGTAGGTTGACATCACACACCACTTGTAGGTTGACATCACACACCACTTGTAGGTTGACATCACACAGCACTTGTAGGTTGATAACACACACCACTTATAGGTTGACATCACACACCACTTATAGGTTGACATCACACACCACTTGTAGGTTGACAACACACAACAGGCACTACACTATGTGATAGTTTACCTTCCGTTGATATTCTATCTCTCTCTCTGGTCTCGCCTGCTGCTTGTCAATAAAACAAACAAATACAGATTAGCTGCTATATCAGTCAAGTCATTTCAGGACTTCTCCTCGGGACATTGATTAGCTGCTATATCAGTCAAGTCATTTCAGGACTTCTCCT
The DNA here is from genome assembly GCF_013265735.2 of Oncorhynchus mykiss. NCBI lineage: Eukaryota > Metazoa > Chordata > Actinopteri > Salmoniformes > Salmonidae > Oncorhynchus > Oncorhynchus mykiss. The sequence goes on from NC_048571.1 coordinate 1,662,377, forward strand.
CAGGACATTGATTAGCTGCTATATCAGTCAAGTCATTTCAGGACTTCTCCTCAGGATATTGATTAGCTGCTATATCAGTCAAGTCATTTCAGGACTTCTCCTCAGGACATTGATTAGCTGCTATATCAGTCAAGTCATTTCAGGACTTCTCCTCAGGACATTGATTAGCTGCTATATCAGTCAAGTCATTTCAGGACTTCTCCTCAGGACATTGATTAGCTGCTATATCAGTCAAGTCATTTCAGGACTTCTCCTCGGGACATTGATTAGCTGCTATATCAGTCAAGTCATTTCAGGACTTCTCCTCGGGACATTGATTAGCTGCTATATCAGTCAAGTCATTTCAGGACTTCTCCTCAGGATATTGATTAGTTGCTGTATCAGTCAAGTCATTTCAGGACTTCTCCTCAGGATATTGATTAGCTGCTATATCAGTCAAGTCATTTCAGCACTTCTCCTCGGGACATTGATTAGCTGCTATATCAGTCAAGTCATTTCAGGACTTCTCCTCGGGACATTGATTAGCTGCTATATCAGTCAAGTCATTTCAGGACTTCTCCTCGGGATATTGATTAGCTGCTATATCAGTCAAGTCATTTCAGGACTTCTCCTCAGGACATTGATTAGCTGCTATATCAGTCAAGTCATTTCAGGACTTCTCCTCAGGACATTGATTAGCTGCTATATCAGTCAAGTCATTTCAGGACTTCTCCTCAGGATATTGATTAGCTGCTATATCAGTCAAGTCATTTCAGGACTTCTCCTCAGGATATTGATTAGCTGCTATATCAGTCAAGTCATTTCAGGACTTCTCCTCGGGACATTGATTAGCTGCTATATCAGTCAAGTCATTTCAGGACTTCTCCTCGGGATATTGATTAGCTGCTGTATCAGTCAAGTCATTTCAGGACTTCTCCTCAGGACTATTGATTAGCTGCTATATCAGTCAAGTCATTTCAGGACTTCTCCTCGGGACTATTGATTAGCTGTTGTATCAGGTGTGCTTGTATAGCGCTTGAGCAAAGCCTGTAAAGACATGTGTATCCCCTTACCGCGCGGCTGTGCCTGCCCCTCTGCTCGTGCCGTCTGAGGGTGCGTGGGGAAGGGAGGGTGGGCATTGGAGGAGCCCCAGAGATGGAGATGGTCACTCGGCGCTCGCGGCTGTTCGCCCGTTGACGTTGCTGTTGGTCTGTAAACCATGAGGGAAATACTGAGGTCAGATTCTGACAGGGTCTCGCTACATTAGATACCATGAGGGAAATACTGAGGTCAGATTCTGACAGGGTCTCGCTATATTAGATGACTGTATTCACTAGCAGTCACCATGTTGTGACTGTATTCACTAGCAGTCACCATGTTGTGACTGTATTCACTAGCAGTCACCATGTTGTGACTGTATTCACTAGCAGTCACCATGTTGTGACTGTATTCACTAGCAGTCACCATGTTGTGATTGTATTCACTAGCGGTCACCATGTTGTGACTGTATTCACGAGCAGTCACCATGTTGTGACTGTATTCACTAGCAGTCACCATGTTGTGACTGTATTCACGAGCAGTCACCATGTTGTGACTGTATTCACTAGCAGTCACCATGTTGTGATTGTATTCACTAGCGGTCACCATGTTGTGACTGTATTCACAAGCAGTCACCATGTTGTGACTGTATTCACTAGCAGTCACCATGTGGTGACTGTATTCACTAGCAGTCACCATGTGGTGACTGTATTCACTAGCGGTCACCATGTTGTGACTGTATTCACGAGCAGTCACCATGTTGTGACTGTATTCACTAGCAGTCACCATGTTGTGACTATTCACTAGCGATCACCATGTTGTGACTGTATTCACTAGCAGTCACCATGTTGTGACTGTATTCACTAGCGGTCACCATGTTGTGACTGTATTCACTAGCAGTCACCATGTTGTGTTACAGCTTTAACAGCCACTGGCTCCTCACTGAGATGATGTCAATCAAGAGTTTTCTAGAACCCAGACCAGCAGGTGTTCACAGTACTAACACTAGGTGGCACCACATATGAGGGATTACTGATGGACTTCACACCAATCCTGGTTCAAACTGTTTTTAGGTAGAGTGTATGGTTTATGGTGTGTGTGCTTGTGTGCTTTGGTTCCCAAGCTCTGTGTAGGGCTCAGAAGCTCTGCTTGGTGTTTCTGTGTTAGGTTGTCTGTGTTAGGTGTTAGGTGGTGTGTGAGGTGGTGTATGTTAGGTGTTAGGTGGTGTGTGTTAAGTGTTAGGTGGTGTGTGTTAGGTGGTGTATGTTAGGTGTTAGGTGGTGTGTCTTAGGTGGTGTATGTTAGGTGTTAGGTGGTGTATGTTAGGTGTTAGGTGGTGTATGTTAGGTGGTGTATGTTAGGTGGTGTGTGTTGGTGTGTGTTAGGTGGTGTATGTTAGGTGTTCGGTGGTGTATGCTAGGTGTTAGGTGGTGTGTGTTAGGTGGTGTATGTTAGGTGGTGTATGTTAGGTGGTGTGTGTTGGTGTGTGTATGTTAGGTGTTAGGTGGCGTATGTTAGGTGTTAGGTGGTGTATGTTAGGTGTTAGGTGGTGTATGTTAGGTGTTAGGTGGTGTATGCTAGGTGTTAGGTGGTGTATGTTAGGTGTTAGGTGGTGTATGCTAGGTGTTAGGTGGTGTATGCTAGGTGTTAGGTGGTGTATGTTAGGTGTTAGGTGGTGTATGCTAGGTGTTAGGTGGTGTATGCTAGGTGTTAGGTGGTGTATGCTAGGTGTTAGGTGGTGTATGCTAGGTGTTAGGTGGTGTATGCTAGGTGTTAGGTGGTGTGTGTTAGGTGGTGTATGTTAGGTGGTGTGTGTTGGTGTGTGTTAGGTGACGTATGTTAGGTGTTAGGTGGTGTATGTTAGGTGTTAGGTGGTGTATGCTAGGTGTTAGGTGGTGTATGCTAGGTGTTAGGTGGTGTATGCTAGGTGTTAGGTGGTGTATGCTAGGTGTTAGGTGGTGTATGCTAGGTGTTAGGTGGTGTATGCTAGGTGTTAGGTGGTGTATGTTAGGTGTTAGGTGGTGTATGCTAGGTGTTAGGTGGTGTATTCTAGGTGTTAGGTGGTGTGTGTTAGGTGTTAGGTGACGTGTGTTAGGTGGTGTGTGTTAGGTGGTGTGTGTTAGGTGTTAGGTGTTGTATGTTAGGTGGTGTGTGTTAGGTGGTGTGTGTTAGGTGTTAGGTGGTGTGTGTTAGGTGGTGTGTGTTAGGTGGTGTGTGTTAGGTGTTAGGTGGTGTGTGTTAGGTGGTGTATGCTAGGTGTTAGGTGGTGTATGTTAGGTGGTGTATGTTAGGCGGTGTATGTTAGGTGGTGTATGCTAGGTGTTAGGTGGTGTATGTTAGGCGGGGTATGTCACCTCTGTGCAGGGCTCGCAGGCTCTGCTTGGCATGTCTGTGGAGCTCCTCTACGCATGGCGGCCGGCTGCAGGGGTGAAACACGTTGTGGTGCTGGTGCCATGGGGCCTGGTAGTGCACTGTTAGCTTACTCTCCACATCCAGGTTAGAGACAGCTAGGGAGAGAGACAACAGGAGAATAGATTGGTCATATTTATATTAATGAAATGATGTTCTTCGAAAGACAGACAGCAGGTTAGGTTCTGCTGTCCTTTTCATTCATTGGCAGTTGTGATCGTTATTCATTGATAGGGTTATGAAGATTTAAAAATATATATATATATAATTTAACGTTTAATTAACAAGGCAAGTCAGTTAAGAACAAATTATTATTTACAACGATGGCTTAAAATAGGGAAAGAGAGAACAGGAGAATAGATTGTTATTATTCATTTGCACATAAATTATGTTTTGTTGTTATCAGTGGAAGAGAAGACACTCAGCTATGTTTTTAGACACGGTATGACCCCAACAGTATGACCCCAACAGTATGACCCCAACAGTATGACCTTAACAGTATGACCTCAACAGTATGACCTCAACAGTATGACCCCAACAGTATGACCCCAACAGTATGACCCCAATAGTATGACCTCAACAGTATGACCTCAACAGTATGACCCCAACAGTATGACCTCAACAGTATGACCCCAACAGTATGACCCCAACAATATGACCCCAACAATATGACCCTAACAGTATGACCCCAACAGTATGACCCCAACAATATGACCCCAACAGTATGACCCCAACAGTATGAGCTCAACAGTATGACCCCAACAGTATGACCCCAACAGTATGACCTCAACAGTATGACCTCAACAGTATGACCCCAACAGTATGACCTCAACAGTATGACCCCAACAATATGACCCTAACAGTATGACCTCAACAGTATGACCCCAACAGTATGACCTCAACAGTATGACCCCAACAGTATGACCCCAACAATATGACCCCAACAGTATGACCCCAACAGTATGAGCTCAACAGTATGACCCCAACAGTATGACCCCAACAGTATGACCCCAACAATATGAGCTCAACAATATGACCCCAACAGTATGACCCCAACAGTATGACATCAACAGTATGACCCCAACAATATGACCCCAACAGTATGACCTCAACAGTATGAGCTCAACAGTATGACCCCAACAATATGACCCCAACAGTATGACCCCAACAATATGAGCTCAACAGTATGACCCCAACAGTATGACCCCAACAGTATGACCCCAACAATATGACCTCGACAGTATGACCCCGACAGTATGACCCCAACAGTATGACCTCAACAGTATGACCCCAACAGTATGACCCCAACAATATGACCCCAACAGTATGACCCCAACAGTATGAGATCAACAGTATGACCCCAACAGTATGACCTCAACAGTATGACCCCAACAGTATGACATCAACAGTATGACCCCAACAATATGACCCCAACAGTATGACCTCAACAGTATGAGCTCAACAGTATGACCCCAACAGTATGACCCCAACAGTATGACCCCAACAGTATGAGCTCAACAGTATGACCCCAACAGTATGACCCCAACAGTATGACCCCAACAATATGAGCTCAACAATATGACCCCAACAGTATGACCCCAACAGTATGACCCCAACAGTATTGACCTCAACAGTATGACCCCAACAGTATGACATCAACAGTATGACCCCAACAATATGACCCCAACAGTATGACCTCAACAGTATGAGCTCAACAGTATGACCCCAACAATATGACCCCAACAGTATGACCCCAACATTATGAGCTCAACAGTATGACCCCAACAGTATGACCCCAACAGTATGACCCCAACAATATGACCTCGACAGTATGACCCCGACAGTATGACCCCAACAGTATGACCTCAACAGTATGACCCCAACAGTATGACCCCAACAATATGACCCCAACAGTATGACCCCAACAATATGACCCCAACAGTATGACCTCAACAGTATGAGCTCAACAGTATGACCCCAACAGTATGACCCCAACAGTATGACCCCAACAATATGAGCTCAACAATATGAGCTCAACAGTATGACCCCGACAGTATGACCCCGACAGTATGACCCCGACAGTATGACCCCAACAGTATGACCCCAACAGTATGACCTCAACAGTATGACCTCAACAGTATAACCTCAACAGTATGACCAGGAGTTATGCCTGGGGCGGCAGGGTAGCCTAGTGGTTAGAGTGTTGGACTAGTAACCGAAAGGTTGCAAGTTCAAACCCCCGAGCTGACAAGGTACAAATCTGTCGTTCTGCCCACTGTTCCTAGGCCATCATTGAAAATAAGAATTTGTTCTTAATTAACTGACTTGCCTAGTTAAATAAAAATAAATAAATAAAACCAGTCACTGCCATTCCATACCAGCAGGGGGCAGTAACACATATCAACATCAACTGAATTAAGCTGACAACTGCTCCAATGACAGTCGTCCATGTTTCCTCAAAACACCATCTCTGCTGTTGTTATACATCAACACACATAGATGCACAGAACATCTGATTTGTTATTATGATTCAGACAAAAGACAACGCTGCTTTTATCCTCCAAGGCTGGGAGAGGGCGATGAGAGGAGGAGAGAGATGAACAGAAGATACAACCCTCTTTCTTTCATCATCTTTTATCTTCTGGCCTTGCTTTCATTTCAATCCTCATATTACAACAGCAGCATCTGTTCATTAACATCTACAGTAGGTGTGTGTGTGTCTGTGTGTGTGTGTGTGTGTGTGTGTGTGTGTGTCTGTGTGTGTGTGTGTGTGTCTGTGTGTGTGTGTGTGTGTCTGTGTGTGTGTGTGTGTGTGTGTGTGTGTGTGTGTGTGTGTGTGTATGTCTGTGTGTGTGTGTTCGCTGTGCGTGTCTGAGAGTTAGTTTGCTGTGTTCGTGTGTGCGCTCACGCGTGTGTGTAGTCTGTTGTTTCCTTGAATAACCCAGGCTCATCTGTAACCAGGCAACCCTTCCTATCTGATGTAGGATGAATAGAATGATCTCTATCAATCCATAATCATGAGACTAATGTGGATGAGACGATCTGTCCAGGTCTGATGATTTCATCCCAGAGAAAGCAGTACATTCAGCAGGTCCCTGACAGCCAGAATAAACACAGCTAGCTTACACAGTGTATACAGTTACCAGCTGGGTTGTGCCTCTATACAGGACTGTGTTAGCCTGCTAAAGCTTCAGGTCTCAGACAAAGTTATGCATCGCACTGTTGCACAAGACTGTGTTATCCCACTGAGCTAAAGCCTTTCACCTCCATCAGTGGGCTAACAGTCTTGTGGCACGCAGGAGACCCGGAGTTTGAACCCAGTTGGTATAAAGGATTTCTGAAGAGGTCTACTACATTATCTAGGGCCCTTAACTGGCCCTGTCCCCATCTATAGAGAAGCCAGTTGGAAGGTTCAACCACTGTGGTCTGAAGAGGGCTACTACAGTATCTAGGGCCCTTAACTGGCCCTGTCCCCATCTATAGAGAAGCCAGTTGGAGGGTTCAACCACTGTGGTCTGAAGAGGTCTACTACAGTATCTAGGGCCCTTAACTGGCCCTGTCCCCATCTACAGAGAAGCCAGTTGGAAGGTTCAACCACTGTGGTCTGAAGAGGTCTACTACAGTATCTAGGGCCCTTAACTGGCCCTGTCCCCATCTATAGAGAAGCCAGTTGGAGGGTTCAACCACTGTGGTCTGAAGAGGTCTACTACAGTATCTAGGGCCCTTAACTGGCCCTGTCCCCATCTATAGAGAA